>NC_142843.1:20305530-20457045 GCF_061612785.1 Hesperophylax consimilis | reverse complement strand
ATATTTATTAATTATACACATAGATATTTAATTAATGAAAAGACAGGGTTATAAAGTGTAACAACAACAAGAATATTATTTTGAACAACATGTATGAATATGCAGTTTGGTAGAACTGCACAGTTTAAACTATAATATTGTATTAAAATACAGCCATTTGATTAACACCGAGATAATAGCAGGAAAAACAAGATTAATATGAGTTCTTAGCCTAAATTATATTTAGTTTATTGAATGAGAATATTTTAAATATAATGTCGATTCTAATAAAATTGATATTCAACATTCAAAATACACACATTTCAAGGGGTTATCTTAATATTATATAAAATTAATAGAAAACATAATATATATTTATTTGAAATAACTTATAAAAAATCAGAAAAAATATTTTTCGTTTTAATATAATATTTGTAAAAAATACAGGAATTGCTGAATACATAATTTAACAATAAAGGTTCTCATATAATAAGGCTCTTAATTTAATATTTATTTATGTGCTAAATAAAGACATGCATTAATATAGCTAGTTAAATCACAATATTTGACGAAAATATTGCGTGTGATATGTAACGGGCGGCGGGCACACCCAGATCGATATGTTTGTATGAAGTGGTTCGTTCTACTGCCGCTAGGGCACCGTGGAAAGGTAGAAACCGATAAACTAAATACAATTCTAAACATGTTCAATACGATGAATCTGCCATTTAATGGTTCGAATCTTCGCTCAAGACATGCTTTCAGATCCACGTGATATGTGATCCAATATGTAAATTATTAGTTTAATATTAATATTACACGCAAAATAAACACCATGTTAAATGCTCTCAGTTTTAACGCAATCCAACGACTTAATTAATATTAAAACCACCATATTTTAAAATATTTAACATCATAAAATGTTAAAATTCGTTAACATGTACGACATGGGAATTATATTTTAAAATATTAGATTTTTTTACTCTACATAAGTGGAATATTCATATTTTGCATGCATATCTGACTACTATTAAATATTCAAGAAAAAACTAGATTATGCAAGTATTTTAACATTTAGTATGTGCTTAAAGTAACTTTATTTTAAGCATATCTCTAAAGAAATAAACGAGAAATCTGGAACAAAATAAGCTATGCCTGAAACTATGTACTTAAAATCTTAATGATTTTTTTGTGATAATTAACTTTCAAATAAAAATAACTAAATATTTATTTGTCGATAAATTCAGTGAAAAATAATGTGCTGGACACAATAATATTAATCTTTAATACCTAACTAATAAACACGTTTTAAATTTTACACAACTGTTAAACAATCATTCATTAATCAGTTACGTAAAATTTAAAACATCTTTATTAGTAAGGGGTAGATGTTTAACTGTAACAAGTGAAGTGCATTATTGCAATAAGCGAATACATTCAAGTTTATTTAAGAATAGATTATATCCTAGAGTAAATATGTTTACTTAATTTAACCCGCTAATGATATGACTGCGATATGATACGATACGATATATCAATATGTTATTTGCATATTATATTACTAATATAAAGGTTTGGTATACGATTAACAAATAGATGCATTCAATATATAACTATGTAGGTTTTTCGAAAAATTACATTTGATTATATATGTAGTTAGGTGTATGAATATTACTAGAATAATAATATGTATATCAGACACCCACGTGATATGTATCGACTCCCCCTGTATATATTTTCAATTTCATTCAGTTATTCAGGGATATTAATATTTAAATTAAACACCCTGTCTTTGTATTTTTTGTTTGATTGTTCTTGATTATCATGATCAATTTTATCAAGGGATAAATTATTATCCTATTTTCATAACGACATTTTTTGAAAATGCATATAATATGTTAAAAATATGATTTTGTAAAGGTTTACGAAATTTTCCGGATCTTGGAATAAATTTGAATAGATGAACAGTATACCTAGTTTAAAAAACATGTTCGTTTTATACCTTAAGCGATTGCAAGACGCCGTTCCTTTTATAAAATTAAGTGAATTACGTGAAAAAGTTTAATAAAATAGATATTTTATCAAAGTACATAGTTTGAAGTTAACGGGACAAATACTTATATAAAGAGTTGGTCATGTAGTCCATCGTTCCTGACACTTGAACAAAAGACTAGCATGACTAATCCCTTATATTTACTTTTCCCACCCTTTATAATTCGGTAATCAAATATATGAAGGAGGAAGATTTTGTTAAAGACTTAAAGTATGCTGCACTTCTAAATACATTATGTTTTTGCTGATTTTGTTGACGACTTAAAGTATTCTGCACTTCTAATTATATATGTTTTTACGATTTTACTGATTTTGTTGATGACTTGAAGTATGTTTCGCTTCCAATTATACATGTTTTTACTATTTCACTGATTTTTTTGATGACTTAAAGTATGCTGCACTCACAATTATATATTCTTTTACGATTATACTGATTTTGTTGATGACTTAAAGTATGCTGCATTTTCAATTTTAGGTGCTTTTAAGATTTTACTGAATTTTCATCAGAGCAAAATTAATGCACATTTTCAGAATGAGACATGTTTTGTCTTATAAAAGCGGTTCGTTTGCATAACATTGTATAATTTTTCTTAGTTTCTATGCTTTTTCTCATAATCCGTAGATTAGTATATCTGAAGATTAGAATTATAACTGTATGTGAAGAAAACATAAATATTCATCTGCATTTCCTTGATTAACATTTTCTCATCTTACATCGAAAGTATTCAAGTGTTATAAAGACTCTTGTGTATAATTAACCATTCCATTTAACTAGAACTCGTGTTGTCTCTGTCTCATTTGCTTATATGCCCCTCATTTCTATGTACAACAATTTTCAAAAATTCATATTTTTATATAAAAATTCTAAAATCGACATTACTCTATGCATTCCACAATCCATACAATTCAGAAAATAGGTATCAATTGAGTATTTCAGTTAATCTCTTATAATCAATTTCAATGATTTGATAATATACTTTTTGAGATTCATATGAAAGGTTAATATTTTTGTTGATATGTAATGATATTGATAATTTTATTGAAGGCAATATACAATTACAAATACAAATAATCTGACGCAAATATCATCCAATGCCCGAATTTACTTATATTTTAATAAAATTGAACTTTTAAGCTTCTATTATTTACCATGAACGATTAGGTAGTGTTTAATATTCATTATTTCAGAGATAATTTTACAGTTCACAGTCTACTCAACATAGCCAACCCGTGTATATAGTTTGAAAGATATATTTTATTTAATAAATTAAGACAAATATTTTTCTTACTTCACACGAGCAAATTACATAATCGTTTCCAATAAATCCTTAAAATTCTGCTAAACACTCTGCAAAGAATCTTCTACTAGTCTAGTCCTTTATGTAAGTGCACAGTATGGCAAAGAATAATATGATGAATTCCACTGGCATTTATTTATCGATTGCGAATTAAAATGTTCAACTTCTTGATTAGCTCGAAGCCGCAATCCAAGTTTTAGAAAGAATTTGAATACAGTACTAGAAAAAAGGATTAAAAATCTCACTATTAAATGAATGGCTCAAACATTAGTAATGCAGCGCTTCTTAAAATACTACATAATATTTATAATGAACACGAGTTTTCCTTATGTTACCTATCGGATATAAAGCGCGATTCATTTTTGATAATCAAATTGGTGAAAAAATAATGTAATGGGGTCCGAACCATTGATTTTAATAAAATGTTGTTATTAATATACTGAGCACTCGTTCTCCCAATTTTCGCATTGAGATGGTTAGCCAAAGCATTGAAAAAATATTTTCATTAAAATTATATATCATTTAAAAATTAAATTGAGTGGAGTCTAGTTTTTTTTTTTAATTTAATAAATATTCTCTGCAACACTGAGCATTTATACAATCATGTTTCTGTCTAAGTTGGGTTGTATTTAGGTCCTGTCTCGATGGTGCTTATCCTAAGCATGCGGCAAAGCACGCCGCGGTGAGCGGCGGCGACAGCGGCGCGGCGAGGCACAGCGCGGCCAGAAGTGGTACAAGTGGGCGGGAGAGCAGGGCCGTAGCGGCCGAGACGCGGCCGGGGATGCGCTTGCCGACGCATGCCATGCGCTCCACTGGCATGCTCTGCACGCTGTATTCGCGGTGCTCGCTGGCCATTGTGCAAAGCGTGCGTTTTTTCTGCATCATCTCGTCGTCGCGGTCGCGCAGTCCACTCAGCCAGTCGCTGTACCAACGCAACTCGCAGTCGCATATCAGCGGGTTATCTGCAAAAAAATACATTTAAATAATTAAATTATACGTAACAATAATCTCTCGTAATCATGATTCAAACTTTTCAAATGAATCAATAATACTCCGATGGTCGTAAAATATTGCCAATAAGAGACATTTTGAATTTCAACAAGGCTTCACGAAATAGTAAAGGTCATTTCGAAGTCAAAAGGACATTAATGCATATATAGTGAGATTAATCTTGTTGAAATGCGGAATAAGAAATCTTTTCGGAAAATTGCGCGAATTTATTTCTACTTTTCAAATTCGCGGAAACAGTAGATGTGTCGTTCTAAACAAAGAACAAATTATTTTGTTTGCCTACCCGACTCAGTTGGTGTTAGGTATTTAAAATTCCGACCTAATCAATGGAACGAATTTACTATACTGAACCTAACCGTAGAGGAATATTACCAGTTATCACAATATCTACATCGGTGTATAATTATCGATATTGATTTTCGTTTAATTTGGTTCCTTTGTAAATTTAATATTTACTATTATTATGCATCAATACTGAAACTGCGACGAAAGGATAGAAAATTAATTTAATTTACCATATTTAACCTATCAAATTAGTAAGCAATGAAAAGGTTATTTCTTTCCTCTTTTCCTTTAAATTTCGACCTTAATTTCAGCACTAATCAATCTTAATCAACTTTGTTCCCGCGGGAACTCAAAAAGATCTAACCTTATCTACCCAAATTAAATAATATGTTGATAATAATATTCCAAAGCAAATTACAAAAAACATTATCCCGAATTTTGTACGACAAATTCTACATAATCTCTCAGCTCAGTAAAATTGAGAAAAATGAGATTTAAAAAAATGTGTTGTTTATTGTTTCGAAGAAAATATAACTTTTGCTTTTAGGTCATCATTCAGTGTCATTTTATTTTACGAAGCTTACTACGAAATACACATTTACGAAAAAAGCTTTGATTGAGTTATTCATGTTTATGAAAGTATCTGGTGGTTTTAATTAATAGATAACTTTTTCAACATTTTAATTTAATAGAATAAATTGGACCTATTATTTCGAAATTATTTCCTAAATACAAAAGCGTAAGTTGTACATAAAATACAGTTGATTATATTTTCGACAAAACTAATCGGTCACTTTAATGCAGTGTAATCTACCCATTGATCTGACGTGTACAGCGAAGTGCAGAATGCATTGAATAGTACCCTTTTGACATTTGTACTGAAAAAGTGAAAATGCCTTGACAGCATACCTGCTCTAACGGATATCACTCTTCTTTGTCTTTCCATATCCTCGATGTCTTTCAGGTCGTCCTGAGGGCGGGCTGCTTGAATCGTCGGAGATTGAAACACGCACGTGAGTCATCTTATTAATCCTCATGAATTAGACACATAATCTCTTAGATATCACCATGTTTATAAATTTGTTTAGACTAGTTTCTAGACTGGCGCTCAGTGGTGATGTCTTATTTTAAGCTGTTTAGTTATTACAATTTTTACATTTTGTAACGTAGATTGTCACCATATATTATATTAAACTCACTGTATTCTGGTAATATGCTCCACCATAGCTTGCAGCAATAAGGGGAATTGAAATGAAGACTCAGAATATCAATTGTGGTATAATAATATGAATGAATATTTAATTTAAACTTTAAATACAAGAGCAAGACTAAAACTTAGAAAATCAGGGGTGGTTGGCTATTTGATAGCACAACGTAATTTGAACTCGGCCACGACATTTACTCGTAAAAATTATAATAACTAAACAGCTTAAAATAAGACATCACCACTGAGCGCCAGTCTAGAAACTAGTCTAAACGAATTTATAAACATGGTGATATCTAAGAGATTATGTGTCTAATTCATGAGGATTAATAAGATGTCTCACGTGCGTGTATCAATCTCCGACGATTCAAGTAGCCCGCCCTCAGGTGTCCGTTTCCCACTCGCCTCGAAAACCAACTGCCGGCTTCTCTGGAATTCAACGCCTAGCTTATTTGAGTCCTCCGAGTGGCAGCTGTAATTCCATGTCAACGCGTGTCTAGAAGTCTTGGTATGTCAGCGGATGGTTCCTACCGCTACACACTGCGGTCGAGAGTCAAATTGGTCGGAAGTTATTGATCAAGGATGGATCAAGTTATAATTTGTCTCATTTGGCCATATTGTGTAATTTAGCAGACGTTAAGCGATGAATTTTCAATTTAGTAATACGTTTGCACAAGAAATGCTTTTTCTCTCTTGTTTGACGTATTTAAAAAAAATTTGAACTTAATGATGTAGGTATTATATATGTGGGGGGTTAGAGCAGTTGCGAACATCGGGTAACTTTGAACGATTGAGTTCTAGAACGCTATTGTTCGCCATTAACCCGTACACTTCGGGTAATTTCAAAGGGCAAGCATTTTGTTTTTCATTTAGAATTCGTTTAGGAATCGTTAATATTCATAATATTTTTATATAGTCTTAAAAAATAATTTTATATTACAATTTGAGGTTTTACTCACTAAGTTATTCCAAAAACTAAATATTTTGTTTTTCGTTCAATTATCTGTTTTCTGAAAAAATATTGTAATATGTTATTTAGCTCGGAGATTGTTGCAAATTAGTTTTCATTAACGATGTTTTCTTCAGTTTTTTTTTCGATTTCCCTTTAGATGTTCTAATATTTTTCAACTGGTCACAACCAGTTGAAAATATTAAAAAACATATATATATTGTATATAAATAGGTATATATATCTCAAAACAGGTCCGTTAGAGTGAGAAACTCAAGTGACTGAGTGACTCCAATACAATAATACTAATTTAATCATTATAAAAATACCTGAATTATTTGTAAAGTGATCATTATAATTGATGAGTATGGTTCTATCAAAAACTGCAGGAAGTCAATTATTATTTAATGCCGCTACTAGAATATAGCGAAAACGAACATGTATCTAAACCAGTCAGTTATTGATCCTTCAAATACTGTTATCGGAACTAATTGGAAGGTCTAATGATGCGCTATTGCTGACACCACTTTTACAGAAGTAAATTATCTTAATTGCTCTGTTGTTAACGCGTTAACCAGGTAATTCAATGCTTCAATTGTAGGATTGATGTTATGTCACAATAAGGTTCGTTTTAATACCGAAATTGTGGCTGATAGGTTGACATCCATCTTACTCACGCAACAATTAATGTCGTTGTAGCGTGGGGGGTTGTTACATAAGTATTAGTTTCATCAATAAATAGAATCTAGTTTCGTTGATCGGGTTCGGTTAAAATTATAAGCAATTATTGTAGCAAAAGTGATAAGTGACAGTAAAAATTTAGATTCTTCATGTGATAGATCCGTTGGAAATGGATAACATCCATTGCTTAACAATGGATAACATCCATTCACCCCCCATACACACAAGCCTTGCTTATTTATGGGGTACATCAAATACTTATATTATATTATGTAATTTAAAACGGTATTATATTGTGTAATGTGAATTTATTTTTTTCTTCTTTTTTTTTAATAAAAAAAAATTGGTATTGTAAGATAGGTAATGTAAATTATGTAATTGATTCAGCCAATTTTGGTACCATATGATATTGTTATGTTCTATCCAACTGTAAAAATAATATTTTAATAGGCGCCGATAATTTTTTTTTCTTTCCTTTTATTCGTGAAATATATCTGTATACAGTTTTTTACATGCTTTTCGACTACCGCACTAGACACATGCCCGTATTATGGTAGTCGAACTTTGTATATAATTATATAAATGTAAGACATGTTTATTTGTTAATATATTATTTTGTTAAATGCAATGTATTTGTGAAATATGTAATACTTAAACTTAATACTTTTATGTTTCGGAACTAAAACTGTAACTGAAATCACAGCTTTTTTTTCATATGTGAATACCGCACAAGATTCCCAACTGGGGATGCTATGTGCTCAATAATTTGGAGCATATAGCATCCCCAATTGGGGTATGTTGTAAGGCTGAAGGTAGTGGATGGGAAAAATATGGAGAAGCAGAGAGTGGAGAAGTACCTGGCTATTCAGTTCTAATCACCAAACACACTATAACCATTTCAAGCAACGTTTCAATTCTGAATCCTGTTTCTTACTAGCAGTTGTAACTGATTTCGCACAGTATTCTAGTTTCAATAAGTTCTCATTATTTATTTATTTTTTTAAGTGATATGGAAAAAAAAGTAACGTAGAGTCTTATTTTTGTTGGGACAGCGGATATTTATAGGCTCAATAGCTCACTGTGGAAATATTTTTAGAACATCACTAATCGAAAGGTTTAAATGTATCAGAAATTCTATTTCAACTGATATAGTTAAAAAATATGTTGTAGGTAGAGCAGGCTAAAAATTAGTTAAAAATAATAGTTGATTTTCCTAAAACTGATCCGTAGGTATACATATGTACGAAATGATGTTACTTGTATAAAACGATCCGTAGTATGAAACGACGTGAAATGTATACAACTGATCCGTAGATATACATATGTAAGAAACGATGTGACGCGTATAAAAAATCAAGATTTATTGAATTATAATTATTCTCAATTGCAACCCCCACTTTAGCCTAGAGTGCGATAAATTTTATTGTAAAGAACAGTCACGCTGGATTTAAAATAATTTAATATCAAAAGTGTAATGGAGCCTTCTCAGTAATAAATCTTTCCCATGCGTAAATCAAATGAATGTAGGAATATTCCTTTTACTTTTTGTTGGAATATTAGACGGAATAATATTACTAAATGATTTATCTGTTCAAGTATCAACTGTGCCACGAAAAATCATACTACAGCATATACATTATTCTGACGGGAACATAATGATATTATTTCAAGTAAGAAGTTATTTAATTTGAAGCAACAACAATTTAATAATATATTCGAAAAATTTGAAGCTTTTTCCAATTTGTACACACTTTTTTTCCACTTATATTTACCATAAGAGGAATTTTTTTTTTGAATTTTTGGAATTCCATCACAAACATAAATAACAATAATTTGAATAAAAAGTTCCTTGATAAGATTATTTAAAGCAACGTATACAAGGTATTCAGCACAAATATTTGAGCTAAATTTAGTCAATTTAATTAAATTTGAATATATTGTGTAACAGGAAGAATATATTTTTACAAAACGTGTCATTTAGATCGCATTGGTCGTCTTTAGTGTAAAAATGAAAGACGTCAACCTTGGTATTTATTTTTAAAAGGGACGTATACATTATTAGTCTTCATGAACCTATAAACTTAAGGTTTAATTTGCATCAGCCCAATCATAATGGAATATGATTGAGCTGATGCAATAATGGGCTAGGGAGGATCATATAAAACCAACTAAGTCCCACTGCAAATATGAGATAGAAGAAGACTCATTAAAATTATTCTAAAAAAACCAGATTATTCAACATTTGAATTATTCTATAAAAAAAGTTCATTACTCAGTTCATTAAATCCACAAAGATAAGTTATTAATAGAGTCACTAAGCACCAGACCGAGAACAACGGGACAAATAATAATCCTAAGCTCAATAAAAATAAACGGCACACACCATTACACTTACTGCCATTAAAAGTTTTAACCCTTGGGATCCGAACAACTATGAGTTCATTGAAATTATGACTACCTTCAGTTGCACTGCCAAATGCATTGTGTAGAGCAGTGTGTCCATGAAAATTCCCAAGAAAAACGGTGACATTGTAGACGCCTGTCATTTTTTTATAATATAATTATCAATATTATATTTAACTTTGAGATATTTACCAAATATTACCGGTCTTCTAAGGGTTAAGAAAATCCCTAAAGAAATACAAGCTGAAATAATTATGATTTTTTTAAGACTAAACTAAAAAATATACTTTACCTAAAACTAATTTGATTGTGTGGTTAAAACATTGCATGTATTTGATAAAAAAAATTATTTTCGTTAAAATTATTTGTTCGTTAATTTGAATTTGTATGTATATTTTTGGTAGTATTTATTTATCATCTAATGTATAAAACTCATGATAATACTCCCTCCCTAAACACGACACATTCTCAATTAGTAGGGCATTAATTAACGTCAAGAATCATATATTTACAATAAGATTTTTTTTAACATTTAAAAATACGTTAACAGTACTATTAAAAAAAAAATTGGAAATGTATAGCCGATGGACGGTGAAATGATTAACAAGAGAAAATATTTTTTGAGTCATAATTAAATCTCACAAATTGTGACGGAAAGTCGATGACTCCTGGAAATCAAGTGAATCAAATACTTGAGTCAAGTCACGTCAAAATTGGCAACAATAGAAGAGTGCGAATGAGATGATGAAATAATATGACTGAAGTAAAGAGCCAAGACAACGGTTGCATGGTGGCAACGATGCATTTTTCAAACCTACCACTACGGGAAAAAAGCGTTATGGTTGGTTACTTAGTTACATATAACTTAAGAGGATCGGCGATTAACTCACAAATAATTTTCAAAGACAGTCTGAAAGTAAGTTGCGTTTAATAGTGTTAAAGTTATTTGAATGTTACATCGATTACCACCATATAGCAATAAAGTATGAATGCCAAGCTCGGCGTTGAGAAACGTGCCAGTGAAGTAGCAATAATAGGTTCAAAAAGGTACTGTCCATTCCACATGGTTATCGCAGAATTAAAAGTATTGGACACATAAATTATGCCTACCACCGTGACCACATTTTCTTGGTGAGTATAAACTAGCGCAGGCCCGTGAAGAAGCACGGGATATTATCATTTGTAAAGCGCTTACTTATCACCGGTAAGGGTTGTGAAAGTATAATTGAGAAAATCAATGGTGATCTTAATAGTGGGTGCAAATGGCTGAAAATTAAAAAAAACTTAAACACCTTGAAAACAATGTACATGATCGTTGGTAAACTAAAGTACAATGAGCGTCATCTAGTAATAATGGATGGTGAAATCTTGAAATAGGTTAAAAAGATAAAGTACAATTTTATTGCCAAAAAAATGGCTTAGAAGGCATCTTTCATTGGAAGAGTTAGGAAAAACTTCGATGAAGAGATTAGCTTACTAATTTCCAAAAAAAAATTGCACAACACATAGACTCCATTTTAAAAATCTCCAAAAATCCAGAATAGAGCAATGAGACTAATTTCAAAGGAGAGTAAATATAAAGCAGTAAAGAAAATGCTTAAGAAATTACAGTTTGGTGTTAAGTATTTTCCATACAGTTTTTTATTTATCTACAAAGATTTTTTTATCAATTTACTACCAACTTACTTTAGAGACAATTTACATTGTAATGAAGACTTCTACATACACCATACAAAACAGAAATGTTTACTATATAAAAATCTAGATATATATAGTTTAGTTCCAAATGAAAATAAAAATGTACCTTTGTTTATATTAGACCACATGAAGTGCATCTATTTTAATAAATAAAAAAAAGATAATTCCAATTTTACATTAAAATATTAAAGCGTAAATGTAAAATATAAATATAATATGTAAATGTATGTGTGTAAAAATATTATAGGTAGGTACCTAATTTATCGTTGTTTGAATTATTTTACACTATTAGTTCCAATTTTGAAAATGACACTAAAATGCAAAAGTAAATTTGATTTTATTGAACGTGAAAAATTTCACACAGAACTGACTAACGTATAGCACAGATAACCGAAATTAGTATTTTTGATACTGATGTTCAAGTCATTTCAAAATCCAATGTTCTCTTTTATCTGAACCAAATAATATCTAGTTATCTATTTTACCTATTGTTTAGTGACTATTTTCGACGAGTAATTATTTATTAGGCTTATTTCTAGTATTTATATATTTTTTGAAGTTCTCTTTTTCACTGGGTACGACTTACCCATAATGTCCACCACTCGCAATGTATCAACAATCGGCTCCATAATTTCCTCTGGGATGTGTGTAAGCTTGTTGTTCTGCAGATTGAGGGTCTCCAGAGAATTGAGGTTTTCAAAACCCATAGCTGGCAGGACCTTGATGCTGTAATCAAATTCATACCAAAAATTATTTCAAAACCCTTCATCTGAATAACTTATGATGTTTTGACACAGTGGGTGTAATTTCTCTCCCCCGTGCAATTTAAAATTAAAACATTGGTAAATATTCGGAATCGCTGGACAAGGGTTATATGAAATATTTATATATAAAACCTTCTGATTTACCTTAATTTACTATAAAAGGAATCTGATTGCATTTGGGATATTTTTAATTTTAGCATTTTAATATTTAATTACGTAAATCGAAGATTCACTTTCGTTGTATGGGATGACAGCTGGAATGGTTTCTGTTGATAAAATTTTCTTTTGTTTGTATTCCTGATACGAGTAGCTTGAATTTGAATCATTTCAGAATGCAAATTCTAGTTAGGTACTGTTTTGGCCAAACTCAAAAAATAAAATATTTTTATGTTACTTAAAAAACATATATTTAGTTATTATTATAATTATTGTTTTATTTAACCTAAACTATAGTAACCTAACCTATAATAATCAAACCTAAACTAAACTAACCTATATCATAACCTAACCCAAAATAATCCAACCTAACCTAACCTATAATAATCCAACCTAAACTAACCTAACCTATGTCCTCATAATAATCCAACCTAACCTGTAATAATCCAACCTAACCTAACCTAAAATAATCCAACCTAACCTAACCTATAATAATCCAACCTAACCTAACCTATAATAATCCAACCTAAACTAACCTAACCTATGTCCTAATAATAATCCAACCTAACCTATAATAATCGAACCTAACCTAACCTAAAATAATCCAACCTAACCTAACCTATAATAATCCAACCTAACCGAACCTATAATAATCCAACCTAACCTAACCTATAATAATCCAACCTAAACTAACCTAACCTATGTCCTAATAATAATCCAACCTAACCTATAATAATCCAACCTAACCTAACCTAAAATAATCCAACCTAACCTAACCTATAATAATCCAACCTAACCTAACCTATAATAATCCAACCTAACTTAACCTATAAATGTTGGGGAACCTTTAATAACGCCTGCTCGCGTCCCCTTTAGAGTTATATCCCAGTTTTCAAGTAGTTTGTGGGCTACGCTAGGTTTGTATAGACTGGTTTGTGATTTCATTCTACCTAATCCAACCTAACCTAACCTAACCTAACCTATATCCTAATAATAATCCAACCTAACCTATAATAATCGAACCTAACCTACAATATTCTAACCTAACCTATAATAATCCAACCTAACCTATATCCTAATAATAATCATACCTAACCTATAATAATCCAACCTTACCTATAATATCCAATCTATCCTAACCTAAATCCTAATAATAAACCAACCTAACCTAAAATTATCCAACCTAACCTATAATAACATCACCTTTTTTAATTTTTCTATTTTATAAAACATACCTAAATATCTTTATTTTATTTTTCGAGTTTGGCTAAAATAGTACCTACCTAGTATTTGCACATGATAAAAAATATAGCCACTCGTATCAGGAATACAAACAAAAGAAAATTTTATCAACAGAAACCGTGATTGGTTTATTTATGCAGAAACCATTCCAGCGGTCATCCCATACAACGAGAGTGAATTTTCGATTTACGTAATTAAAAATTAAAATTAAAAATATCCCAAATGCAGTCAGATTCCTTTTATAGTAAATTAAGGTAAATCAGAAGGTTTTATATATAAATATTTCATATAACCCTTGTCCAGCGATTCCGAATAATTACCAAAACATTTAAGGCGCCCCTCTGAATTCTTATCATACATTGTTAAGAGAAACAGCTGCTCGGCCTTTTTCATACAAAAATTAAATTTATATTTGAAGCCTTAATACTTGACCAATTTGATTAATAAATCAAAGTTAAAACAAATACCTAGTACTTTATTTATTTGTGTTAAAATTTATAAAATTACCATTCAATAAATTGATTCTTTGTGATTTTAGAGGCTAGTTAAATTCAATATAATTTAATAAATTCAATTTAAATTATATATAAATTCAATTGAATTCAATGAATCAATCACTTAAAAAAAAAAACATTTTGATGAGCTTAAATTTATTTTTTTAACGACCGATTTTAGTTGGAACACAAATTATTTGTCGTAAGTATATAAATTTAAAATATCGACCTAAAAAACCATTTTATGAAAGTTTTATTTTTGGTTTTATATTTCACTAGCTGTACCCCACCACGAGTTGCCGAGGCTTAGTCGATCTGTGCAGATGGAGAAACAATAGTGCGTGTTGCTTTTATGACCAAGAAATGGCGCCGTTTAAAAAAACCTGTTTTTAGCTGTCATTGGTGACATATATACATATAAAATAATGTAGGTATATAAAAACACACGCGTATTCGAAAGCAACGTTGTGTCAAAATTACAAAGCAGGTTGGCTTAGATTATTTTTTTAATAATAATTATTAACTTTAAATTGTCAAAGTTGCCTCTAAAATTAAGAAAAGTCGATTTCTTTAATGGCCTATATTTTATAATTTAAAACACAAACAAAAATAATAGTACGTATCCTATTAGATTCTTGCTTTACCTTTTGATACAAAATAACTATTCAGTTTGTTAAAGTATTTTTGCCTCAAATCCAAATTAAAGTTTTATGTGAAAAAGGCAGAGCAGCCCTTCCTCTTACGTAGTAGCCATATTACGCCGTACACGGTGGTAGTAACTGCCTTATATAATAAATAATACGGTAAAGTTGCTCCCTCTCATTAATGATTCAGAATCACAAATGTAGTTGATGATTAATGGCAGCTTATAATCCATAAATCAACAGTTTGAATGATTTATTGTGGCTACAATATTATCAGAACGTAAACATCGCATGCTGTTCCATATTATGTGAGAGTCACATTATAATAATTGTATCTGAATACTGTTTTCCAATTCAGAAACAAAATTAATTGGTTTCGTCTGCCTGATTGGAATATTTTAATTCATTTTCGATCCTAAAGTAGTTTTAAATGAGAGTGTTGTTTGGCTTTTGGGGTATTGAACAGTGTTGCGTTGAATCAGGGCGTGTGTAAATGTTGCTATGGTGATGGTAATGGTGATGTTTGAAAGAGAGAAAAAGATACATCGGCGCACAGTTTTCTCAAAATTCCCTACCTTTCTTCATATTGTAGGTACTGAGAATGTTTAGTAATTATGAAATTGCTCATGCTCAATCCTTCTAAAACATTTATCTTTTGGCGCGCCCAGGGGGTAAAACCGAATCTTGCGTAGTAAGCGCGGCAAGACGGGACGACGCTCTTGCACGGAACGACTCTTCATTTGGCCAGCCTCGTGACTCGTTGGCTCCTTCCACCCAGCCGCAAGACTCGTCGCTCTCCTCTCTTCGCCTATATTGTCGTTACCTGTACTATACACGCACCGCTTCATTTTTGAATATTGTGAATTTAAAACAAAAAACGTCGTTTCGAGCAGAGCACCGCTTCATTTGTGAATATCGGTGTGAATTTTAAAACAAGGGCGTTTTTCCAAGCAGAGCACTGCTTTATTTCTGAATATCGGAGTGAATTTAAAAACAAGATCGTCGTTTCGAGCAGAACACTGCTTCATTTGAGTGTATATCGAGTTAATTTAAAAACAATAGCGTCGTCTCAAGCCGAGCGCCGCTTTATTTGTGAATATCGGGGTGAATTTAAAAACAATAGCGCCCTTTCGAGCAGAGCACCGCTTTATTTGTGAGTATCGGAGTGAATTTAAAAACAATAGCGCCCTTTCGAGCAGAGCACCGCTTTATTTGTGAATATCAGAGTAAATGTAAATAAATTTTCGAGCAGAACGCCGTTAACGTCTCTTAATACATTGCAAGTATTTATTGATTTTAATTATGAGTGACAGTGAAATTAATAATGTCAGTGACAGTGAAAATGAAAAATCACGGCAATTAAATACACTACTCTCTGTTAAAAATAAAATCTATTTTATTTTTTATTCCATTATATTTTGGAAAACCAACAATTATAATATTTTATAATATGTCACATCTGACAGGTGTTCTGTGACGGCTTTTGTGTTGTTGTTAATCATTCCTTACCAGTAATAATTGGTTGTAAATATTATCGTCCGATTTTTTTTTTTGTTTTTCCGAAAACTCACAAATTTTTGTTCGACTTAATTATTGAAAAAATCAAAGTTAATCTAAAGAATTTTTCCTCTGATTTGCAAAAAAAAAACTTAAGTATCTGAAACCAACATGGCTTTTTTGGTGATTTGGACTGCGAAGAGTTTACAATAGTCAACAAGTCTCTACTTTGTTTTGTCTCTACTCTACATAACCAAAGCAGTTTACCATAGGCTGTTCGTATATCACCATTATGAATCCTGCTAACCGATAAGATGGCTATCTCGCTAAAAAGATTTTTATGATCGATTACCCAACTAAGAGAAAACGTTAAATAAGTTTTTCAATTACAAACATCCCTCAAAGCAAAAAAACAAAAGTCTCTAAAGTCCTGAGCCCCACCACGGACAGTCATAAAAACTTCCGGTCCGCGATTAAAAGTTATGTGTATTATTTATCACAATTCTGCATCATGGAACTTGTGTTTTCTTTGGAAGGAGTTTTATCTCCTCGTATTATTTAGAATCAGTGTTATGGACCTAAAGTCCCCCTTTTTGCCATCTTCTCGCTTAATATGGAAAGTTTTTAGTACTCGAATTTCTACGCGACTCTTCACCGTACACCCGTTTATCGCTGGTTTTGTAAGGACTGTACATTTATCTCGGAACAGCTCAGATACCTCACGTACTTTCTTATTAATATTGGAAAGGCTGTCCAATTATTATGGTGGTACGTTTCTTTAAACTGTCTTTAATCATACTTACACCACGGACCACAATAATTAAATCAAGCGGATTCATTTATTGAAGTATCATTGCAAATTTCTGTATCTACGTTTGTAGGTAGTTATATATCTGTAATAAAACTTTTATAAATGAAAAAATGATGTTTCTATGTAAATTCCCGTGTTACGACAAACTTGACAACAAAAGCACAAAAACCTATACTACTATCATTGAAGCAGATAATGTTGCTTGAGCGATGATGGAATGTAGCTGGCACATTAACACACCTAACCCGACACATTTGTCTACTCGGCTACTAATCTATGCAACGTTATAATATCCCTTTGCATTAACCACTAATTATATTTTAATAATTGTGCCATATTGGTTTCGTTAATATCTAAGTATAATTCATTTCAAATTAATGTCAAACCACAAAGTGAACTTCTTCGAAAATATATTTATATGTTTTTATTCTAGAGAAAAGAAAATTACATTTTCACTTATTTAACTAGAAAAAACTAGTACATTACATTACGATTTTATTCACTTTCATTCTTTTGTTGATTGAGCATAAAAGTGAACAATTTTTTTTAAATGTACCTTCAATTTTTTCATTTTTATTTTTATTTGTCACTCTGCATTGGCAAAACAAATTTTTTTTATTTTAAGAGAGTAAAATGTTATAAATTTTCTGAACTCGCCATTTACTTTTTCCACAAAAATGTATTCATAAAGACTCGGGTATGAATCGTTTTCAATAATTAAATTATGAAAATACAAGATTCTTTGGAAACTCCGCAATTTATGAAACCTTTGAAAGTCGCACTAAAAACTGATCGAACTTTATTAATTTAATACTTGGGAAAAACTTGGACATATTCCCTTACAGCTGTCTAGACTCTAGATGTGAGAGGGTAAATAAGTTGACTATTAATTGAGTCATCTATGCTGAAAATTTTCATGGCGTTGATTTAAGTTCAAATGAACGAACCCTTTTTGAAACCATGATTAAACATTTGTGTTTATTTATCAGCTCGAATATTGTTCAGATAATTTATATACTATTTACTGACTTTATAATTCTGTTTCCACCAATGAGAGCTTCCGTTTGGACTTCTATTACATGCGTCGTTAGTGAGAAAGAGGAAGACGTTATCACGACGAACTCACAATCATCAGCGGTACGCCTTCATCCGTTACAAAACGGCTGGACAAAAAGAGGATACCAATAATTAGAAATTGTTTAAGATAATATTGTTATAAATGTAGACCTACCTGTTCTTTTGCAGATTGAGAAAGGTGATGGAGTCACCGTATCCCGTGAAGGCATCCTCGGAGATAACGGTGATGTTGTTGGAGCGAAGGTCCAGGTGGCGCAGCCTGTGCAAAGGACGTAGGGCATCTGATGGGATCATGTGCAGGCGGTTGTCACCCAGGCGCAAGTATTGCAGGTTTTCTGGAAAAATAAAATTAATGCATTTGTAAGAAATGATACATTTCGATTGTATTACATCAGCCAGGATCTGGAATTCTTTTGTCCCACTGTAGGATATTGCAATAGTTTGAACATCTTTTTTTCTCTCCCTTCTTTCGTTTGTCATGTTTATTCTGACGAACCGATGATTTTTTAATAATTTTTCAATAATGGATTTTTGAATTAGTTCTTAAAGAAACTTTTACCTAACTCAAAAAAAAACAACGCATTCAAAGGTAAAACGTCGCCAATTGATGCCGTTTTTAGTTCAATTCAATCATCTGCTATATTTTACGATGTCCATTGATAAAGTAATAATTAAATAACTTAGCAATTAAATTCACTTTAAGTTGAATATTGCATATTGAAACATCATTCAAGTACTTGAGTAACAACAGAAGTCCAATTGCCTACTGTTTTTTTATGACCATTTGTCTGTAGAAAATTACCATTTCGGTACAACTATGAAAACATACTTGTATATACGATACTTAATGAATTCGTGTTTGACAGAACTGATATAAAGTTCTCGCATATATCTACATAGATATATATATATATATATATATATATATATATATATATGCCATTTAGTAAGCATTCAATGTAGGCAGAACTGAACAGTAACTGTGGTGAATATATAATAATATACAAACTGTCAAATTTAATTCACCTTGTCTTAACAGAGTCAATTTAGTCTAAACAGTCGATTTGCAGATAGATACTATTATCAACTACAACTAGTAATAATATTATATTGTCTCCAATAACTCGAATCCCTAGACATGTTTGTCACAAACATTTGGCACTTGAATTGGAGATGATAAATTTAATGGTGTTTGTTGTATTTCCTCCGTGCTTAAAGACAACCAGGCTGCTTTTATTAATTTGAATTCATTGTTTTTTTTTTAATGTAAAACATTATCGTAAAACAATCTGATTTTTAAGATAGTTACCATCCAGCTTCGCTTCCACACGGCTATTTTCCTTACTAAACAATTTCTGAAAAAAAATCAAAATGGCCCCTGTCGTATTTTTCGAGTTCCATATTTTATTTTTATTTATTTTTATTAAAGAAATTTACAATAATCTCTACTTTTATGAAGGTATTACTACTTTTTAATAACGTCGACTAGTGATTGCTTTTTCTAAAATCTAGAAATTATAAGAATCGTCCAAAGAAAACTGATTAAAATAAATTACTCGACTCGTGAATTATTCAAAGAAATTAAAGTTTTAAAATTAATCAGAATCTATAAAAATATGCATTACTTCAAATTCACAGAGATAAACTAATAATAAAGTCATTGATCACCATACCGAGAACAACGGGACAAATAATAGCCTTAGACTTAAAAAAACAATTTTGTTTTGCATTGCTTATATGTCTTGCCTTTTCGTTTTGTATTTATTTTGGTACAATATTTTTTTTTCATTTCAAAGTTTTCCAGTAATGTTGGCCTCACTGGGTGGCTTGCCCGTGCTGAGGCCTTCATTTTATAATATGAAAAGATAATCTAAATACAATCTACAATATAAGATAAAATAATACATTTAATATATAATCTTGTGTGTTTGTGAGTGATGTGTGTTTATATTGGTTTTGTGTGTTACGTGTAGGTTTTATTTTTATTTTATGCCATGACATTTTGGTAATATTGTCTTTTTTGTTGTTTAATCCATTTTGTAATTTTGCGTGTGAATTTATTTTTATTTTCCTCAATTTTAATTTTAATTTTTAGACTGTTGAAAGCTTTTATAGCATGGTATTGGTAGTGTCTTTGTCCAAAGCTTGAATTTACTGTTGGAGTTTTTATGTTTTCTTTGTACGCTTGTCTAACTGGTCTGTTAGTGTTATTTTGTGTATGTTGAAATTTATTTTTTTTGTCAAAAATGTAGTTTAGTAGTGTTTTAACGTATAATTGGCGTATATCTAGTACGTCACAGCTGTTGAATATTTGGTCTGTATCAGTTAGTCTATGTTTTTTTGTATTACCTTTAAGATCGTTTTCTGTGCGGTTTCTATGTAATTGATAGCCGAGTTTGTTGCTCTTTATCTTTTTATATAACCTAATCGATGATAATTACTTATGGTAACTTCTAACAATGTTAATCTATTTTTTTTATAAAAATGTAAGAATTATATTTTAATAAACGATAAAACATAAGGTATTTTTTGAGATTTTCACGACCAAAAGTATAATGGTGATTGAATTAGAGATTTACTCTTTGCGGATCTCCACATTTTTCACACGATCATACATGGTTTTAGCACACGTACGCCTCAGGGATCTCATTTCAACAGCATTCAATCTACTTTCATCCTTTCTCTGCCAGCTCCATGCCTCACTTCCGTACATCAGGGTAGGTACCAGCAATCCACTGTGGACTGCTAGCTTCGCTTCTTGCACCAACTGCGTTCAGTCCTCCATTAATGGAGTTACCTGCATTTACCCTTCTTTTAATATCTCTGTCAGCCTTGCCATCTATCTAGAACATACTTCCTAAATACACAAACTCATCCACCTGCTCCAAGTATTCCTCATTCACAACTATATTGCAGACTGTTTTGGTACTCTCTCTCTTTCAAACACCATTACTTTAGACTTACTTACATTCATTCTTAACTCATCCTTCACAAATACTTCGTTCATCTTAATTTCACTCATTACGCTTACATCACGCTCTGCAATTATTGCTTATTTCATGTTTATTTCAAGAATAACCTTTATACTCATTTGGACGCCGTTAAACATAAATGGATTTTGACACGCGCAGATAAAAAGGTTTCTAGACAAGGTTTTTGTCAGCGAGGCTACATTCATGAAATAAAAAACCTTTATACTCAAATAAAGGTGTGGTTAAATTACACATCTGCCCTGATGATGGACACTGCAATGCTGTCCGAAACGTTGCTAAAGAAGGAGGTAGCGCAATACGGCATAATCCCCAAAAACAAATCACTATGATAAAACATAAGTTTACAGTTTAGGCATCTACTTGTATATCTATATAAAATAGAACATACATCAACATTAATGTTTTTCTATTTATAGAAATGTCGTGATTAGTAGCGTTGACCAAAAAAATACAGACGGAAATGATTGTATCATGACGACAGAGCGTTTTTTAGTTAGAGAGGTTCCAATGAAACATAAATATTCATAATGTGACAGATTTTCTGCTACTGGGTTTAAGACTTTAAATTTTATAATATTGGTATAAATTTTGCATTTTACCTTGAACAGTAAACATTCGTTATGACGTTTTCATTTTTCTGGCATTATCAGCTTTGTTCTGCTTCCACCAACCATAGAGCAGGAATTCAAACTCCGCGCTTGATTTTGCACATACAACAGGCCGCACCGAGAAAAGTGCGGCAAGTAACAATTCAATCGTCATTGACAAAAGATCATAGAGAAAAACCGCCGTTTTAATCTCATTATTCGGAGCACATGCTCGCTGATTGTGTTCATTGGTTCATGTAAAAAAGGGTGACTTGTGATTAATCGAACGTTCTTCCCAAACATAGAAGACAGACAGACATCAAACCAAAGCATCACTAACCTGGTAAGTGCAGAAATCTGGCGATTACTTTGTGTGTTGGTTGGGGCAGCGCAATCTGCATTTGGAATTACTAGTCTCCTGGAACAGAGAATGGATAACGCCTTTCTCTGTCCCAAATTACGGTGACGCAATTCCAGCGTCAACAACAGTTTATTTCCCTATTCACAAACACAAAATAATATAGGTAAATAAGATTTTTCCTTTTCCTATCGATTACCATTTTACAAAGAATTGATCCCAAAACCCAATTTTAAAAAGTCATGGACTCTACCACTACCCAACTGTCCAAAAAGATTTATTCTATCTAATCTGAGTACACATTATGATTTGCTCTGCTCATGTAATAATAAGAAGAGTCGTTATTCGTGAACCTTAATTACAAACTTCGTAAAGCTTTTGACAACTTCATAAAACTTCCGAGCGAGTATTTACCTGCCTTGGAAATTATATGGTATTTACCTGCCTGCCTTGGAAATTCCTTAAATCAATGTCGTGTGCTTTCCAGGCATTATACATTCAGGGAAGGCCTGACCAGACCAATTAGTTCAATACGACTAAACGATTTGTACGACTGGTTTGTTTCAAAAGTCTTTATTTTAATGGACGAAAACCTGATTGGAATTTCAAAAATAATAGATATTATTAAATAGATACAGGAAAAATCAGAGTGTGGATATGTTCATATTACAACCGCCTTTATATTCTGTTCATTTGTCACTAACACCCATTGATGTATTATATTTAGATGAAACATGAAGTGATAAAATATGTTCGACTTTTTTACCTTCAATTGACCTCCAACGCACCCAACGCTCTTAATTAAAACTAACAAATCCGGTTACGCGCACCTCTTATGGTGTTCTAATAGTGGAACAAGATTCAACAAGATATTAGTACACAATAGCGCCTCTACTTGCATAGCTCTATGCTAACATCCTAAATTGTTATTATTCATAAATTAATAAAAATAATGTTTTGACTTTTTTCATAGCGTCGTGAGAAAATCATTCATATAACCTTATCGCATTTTTATCTTAATTTTCAAATCAGAATTAAATTTTATATGCCCAGCTTTTAGCCGATTAGTCCAAAGCGTCGGATTCCCACCAAAACGACGACGCTGGTTTAATCATGTGTAATCTAAGTTGCTCTTCTTCAATGTACTAGCAGTAATGTGAACTTTTTTTATGTGGTTGAGAATAAATCAATCCGAAAAGTTATCCTTAATCCGGGTATTTAAAATACCAATAGATTAAAGAGATGTAAAATAATTATTTTCGATGAACTGCTATCATAACTGATAATTTCATAAATTTCAGGTTTCACTTTATATCATGTTAGAGTGTCTGAATAATCCCATAAAACAATGATGCCATGAACTGTTATTTCAAATTATTTTACCGATCGAAATACCCAGAATTCAAGTGAAAAACAAAACCCAATGGTTGAACACGAAATTCTACTATGAAAATGAAAACTGAAAACGGAAAGTTAGATTACTGAAAATGGAAGATGAATAAATAAACACTGAAGGGGTAATTTGTCGTGACGTGAAGACATTAAAACACGAAAACTAATAAAAGAAATTGACAAGGGGATGTAGACTAAAATGATATTAAAAATGGGGCTATTAAGTCGTCAAATAACTCACAACAAATAACAAAAAATATTGAATTCTGTTAAAAAGACATTTAAAAATACATCAAAACGTTAAATAAGTATTCAATTATGTAGGTACAATAGCGTTGATGAAAAACTTATTGTACCTTGGAGTATAAGTCTTTCGTTAGAAAGACACTTTGACATAGGTAACCTAGAATAAAGACGAACCCAAGAAATGTGACGTGGGCGTGTTTAGTCATCGAAAAGTTCGGAGAATAATTAGTTAGACTATTAATTCATATTTATACTTCATATGGACGGGCGCAAACCGATACTTCGTCTTAATAATGTATGGAATGTTGTAGAAATAATTAAATTACCGCCATCTATGAACGCGTAGATTGTACCGAACGTAGCGGTTAACCATAAGGGTAAACGTAACGCACGTTATAATCTACGCGTTCATAGATGGCGTAAAATGAATTATTTTATGAAAATATCCTGTGGGCAAGTCATATTTTAAAATATTAAGACGAATTAGTTGTTTTAATAAATGGCTTTGTCCGTATAAAAATACAATTAAAGAAAGACATGCGAATACAATATTGTATCGGCGATTTAAAGTAACGCGTAGATTAACGTGCGTTACGTTTTAGGGTAGTTTTGAGGTATATAAGTATAGTCGTTTGTATGAAAAAATAATATTTTTGATACTCTAAGCGTGCGTAACTTGCATTGTGACTGTGACTATGGTTGTAGCAGTTCGTTTTCAATTGCGATCCAGAATTTTACTACTTTATTTGATTACTCTGTGAACAGTCTAAAGCGTGGGTACATACGATTCTTTACCAATATTAGCATGATTTCGGACGGCGATCTTGCTTTTACCACCACAGCGGAAGGAATAGTTTGTTCCGTAGCATATTAAACGGGAATGCGTATGCGTGATATTGTTGTTGATATTATGTTTTCAATTTAAAATCTACTCTTTTTCAGCTAATGTGCCGGTAACAGCTCTCTTCGATAAAAGGTGCAAAATGTTATTATGAGATGAATGATTGTTTCGCAGTGATGCTATGTCTGGGAAGAATTCCCCACATCTGGGGGTTTTGAATTTTAAAGGGAGAGTTTTTCCGAAAAAGGTACTAAATCTATCGAATTTTTAGCAATGGTATAATAACACATTTTGTTTAGTGGCCATATGTCAACAAGATGGTAATAAAGGTTTTCGATAAATAAAATGAGCGGAGAATAGACCATCTTTATAAATAGGAATGTACCTAATATTAAATTTATTATCTGAATAACTGGTGAACCCCCACATATTTTGACCACCGGCCACCACTGATCAACACACGACAATATTTAATGTGCTTTCACATGGGGATGATAATTTATACTCTGTTATAAACTTTTCATGAGATTATTATTACGAGGGGCGAAAATGCGACGACGAGTATTCACACATAAAAAAATAACACTTGCCTTGGGCTTCTTTTTTCAAATCTTCATTCTTGCTTTCTTCGAAGGTAAGACCTTTATTCCGGGATCACCCGAGGACAATACAGAAGTCAATACAATAGTTTTCTGTCCCTGCTCTATTAATCGCTTGGACGCGCAGAGTAGGACAATGGGACAATACAATTATTCTACCGTAGTTCTAACGCGGAACGCTGTCAAAATGGATACACGACAGAGTACGTTACAAGCGAGTTAACTTATTTATTTATTAATTTATTAACGGACATCGTCCAAATTACAAAATAATAACACGAATACAGTAAAATGAAAAATACAGGATTAGACAAAGGTACATGAAAGCAAAGACATAAGGCAGATATAATATAAGAAAATAAAGTGACAAGTCGAATCAAGTCTAGACTACGCCGTGGGTCAGGACCACGGGACACTTATAATATTCCGTCACTTGTTTAGCGACTGGAAAAAAACATTCAGACTTATCCCAAAAAGGTTAAGGTTTTGACTTGAGTTGACCAGTCTACACATTCTGGACAATGGTGAATAATATCCATAATTTGTCCAATGATGGTTGAGGAAGAGCAGTTCATTATTTCTGAGTCTGCGCGAGGGGATATTGAAGGTAATGAGTTGCAGTAAAGTAGGTGAATCAATAATACCATTTATAATTTGGAAGAAGTAATTTCTTTCCCCACGGACTTCTAAAGGAGAGAGGTTTAGAGTTAGTTCAATTTCATCATATGAGTATTTGCCTTTTTCTAATCCTAGCCTCCTAGCAATCCCTCTTAAGAACCGATGTTGAACAGATTCAATGCGTAGAATGTGGACAGCATAAAAAGGAGACCAGATAACACAAGTATATTCAAGATGGGGGCGAACCAAGGAGCAGTAAAGAGTTCTAAGGGTATTTACGTTTTTGAAGTCCGAAGTGATTCTAGTGATGAAACCAAGTAGTTTGAGGGATTTATTAACGATTGCAGTTATGTGATCCTGAAAAGAAAGCTTGCTATCAAGAGAGACACCAAGGTCTTTAATAGATGTAACAGTTGTTAAGTTAAGTTAGTTGTTATTATCTTTCTATCGGTCTTTTATACCAATTTGTATTGCAGCGTTACATTTTCGAGACATTTAGAGCCGAAATTCGAGTTCCAAACGCCGAGAGCCGAGATACGTACGTATATTGTCCTACTATTTTGTCAAAACGCGTTTACAAGCGGACAACGTGGACGGGCGCGGTGGTGGGGATAAGATACTATACTGCGGAAATAGCTTGCCCGTCTATCTCTGGGACAGTTTCTCGGTTCATTGTTCTGTTTTCCAAACTACTGTTTACACTAGGACAGTTGGTCTGGAGCAAAGGACAAAACAGTATTATACTGTCCTCGTGTGAACCCGTCATTAGGAATGGAACAAAACAAGGGAAAAGGCAATTTGGGTAAGTACTGAATGTCGGGATGAGAATAAAACAGTTTCAATATTATATTTCCGACTTTATGTCCGGGTTAAATCTTCCCCATAGGAAAAACTAAACCCTTTCACACACTTTTCCACAAATGATCATCTAGTCAATCAACATTATGCAATTGCATTATATTTATAAGCAAAATAAATACAAAACAATACAAGAACAACACGTCAACTCACCAGAGATCAAATGGATGTACATGTTATTTTTATTACTCTTATTATTTCATTGCCAAAGTAAGAAGAATAAAATAATTTATTATTTAGATTTCTCCGAATGGCAAAATCGTGGGTATTTGATAATTTTGATCATAAACTAATCAGATACACAGTGCTCAATCGATTAACGAATTAAATACACCCCTTGTGAGTTAAGTGTGTTCTCGATTAGTAAGGTTGATTCAATTCCGTTTACGTATTATGTTACAAATTGTGCTTGTATCTGGAAATACATGTATCACAAGCGCTAATAAGTTTACTCTACTGTTCCATGCAGGAAATATTACTATAGTCAATTTTTCAAATTTTGCAAAGCACTGAGAGATGTAATTTTTTTTATAGCTTTGCACTACCTCAGTTAAAATGCAATTTACGTTAAAAATAAATTGGTGTCGTAATTTTCTATTGAGTCGATATTATTATGAAATGAAAGCAGTAGCCATTAGCCGTGCGGTTATTCCATATCATAAAGAAACACTAATAGCTGTATTATGAACGTTATCGGCTCACTTCTACCTAGTAATTACCATGGCATTAGAAGTTATGTGACAACTTGAATTATTTACGAAATTGGTAACTGTGAGACTAATTTTTACTTCAAATTGCTTAATATCAGTAGCAGGTTTCTGACTTTACCCTTTTAAAAATGGCAGAGAAACTAATTACAAAAGGTTCGGATAGTTATATTTTAGCATATAAGATTGTCATAAGTTCGTAGATATTGTTATATATTATAACAAACTACCCATACCAAACATTAGTAATTACCGATAAGTTTGTATGTGTTAGGTACTTAACACATACAAACAGAATAGCATGAATTACTATTGTTCATTTCAGGAGTAGAAGAGAATTGGCGTAGCAATAAATCTACCTGGATTAATACCACGAGCAGCAACTAACATAAATCATAGTTCACCCCCCACTAACAATTCGGCAATTGTGTAGATTGTTGTATCTGAGGGTGCATTCCTATCGTCAAACGATTTGGGGAAATAATAATCTAAGGCTTAAGAACTTGAAGCAAGCACTTGAATTTAAAAAAAATTGATGTGTAATTATTACAAATCATAACCCTAATTTTAAGTGATACTTATATTACCCAATACAACTTGGTCATACTACTAACGAAATAATTGATTAATGATATTTATTAATTTACAGATGAAATGATCGAACTTGTGAGATTGTCATCAAAAGATGCGATAAAAAGACGGACAGATTTGCAATCCTGATGTTCTAGAGCATATTACGTTTTATGTCCCCGATAACTTCACCAGAGATAGGCAGCAAAGGCTTTTTATTTTCCAAGAGGCTGGACCAACCTACCTATGTCTCTGGGGAGAATAACAACGCTTTTAAATCAGCCTCCTTCAGAAATAGACATGTTTCAGTCAAACGTAAATGAATTCAAGATTAGTATAATTATTTTTTTTAACACGATGATGCATGATTTAATAAATGTTTATAGATATAATATAATAGATTAATGTACTCGTAGATGTATGATTAATTGTAATTGTAAATGTTATGAAGTGTTATTCGAATCCCTGTTTTTCACAAATAAATAAATAAAAAATAGAACTACATTAATTTTTCAGAGTAGTACAAAAGAAAAATAAAACTAATTTTACTGATATTTTCAAATGAAAAACATCTTTTCCCAGCTTTTCGCTTCATTGGTTTTTTTGTACACAAATTTAATTGACAAGTCGTTAATCCAACATTCAATAAGGATTCCAGAATTACGTTCTATAATTAGTTGATTCGTCAGCTTAAGAAAATCAAAAACTTGCAGTGGTTATATTCTAAATTAATAAATTTGACAGAGATTTAAAAAAAAAATTAATATAGCAAAGGGTATAAAAAAAATAAAGATATATTTGCCTGCAAAATTGAACTGTGAACATTTTCCTCTTATTTTAAAATTGCGAAGAACGATCGCTTTACTGTACGCAGGTTACAATTTGTAATTACCTATTATTACTTTAACCGTACTGTTCTGTTTATGCTAGGACGGATTGTTTCGGAGAATTTAAACAATTCTTCAAATTTCATTTTCAAGTTCTTTGAATGATTTTTTCAAGTTCAACAGACGTGGAAAAAGAACTGAAATAATAAAAATTATTTCAGGTTTTTAAAGCAACTAGCCTATAACGATATAATAACAGAACCTGAATAGAACATTCACAGAACCAGAAAATAAACTTTGAAATTGGATGAAATTGTTCAAATTCTACGAAACAACCCGTCCTTAGTCACTTTTCTAGAATCGCGGGTTTTTTTCTCTCATTTAAAAAAAAGTTTATGTCTTCCATGTAACCGAAGTTTTAAAAAATGTAACTAATATTAAGAGAAATTCTCTACTTTCTGTTTATATACGAGTACCCTATATTTAGATTTTTGTTCCCAACCGTCTGCAGCCAGTGAGGCAATGGCATCCACATGGGGTATGTTGCGAGGCTGAAGGTAGTAAGGAGGGGAAGGAGATAGGGTAGACGATGGTGAAAGCCATTTCAAGCAATTTTTTTTAATTCTGGAAGGTGGTCTTACACCAGCGCGATACAGGGCGATAAATATTTCACTCTGGAACGTGCCGCAAATATACTATAAATTATTTTAAATTAGTAATTTGTGAAATGACACAAATTAATCAAATAAAATTTACTTGCGCACGCCGGGATTTGAACACGCGATTTCAGGCTTGCTAGTCGAGATCCTTACCCCTCGACCACGGATGCCGTCAATATATATGGCAAAGATCACCCTTAGGCTGGCCGCATACATACGTTTTCCGTATTCGATTTCCGAATTCGTTTTCCGTATTCGGACATCCGAATGCACGGAATCAGTAGAAAATAAATTAACTGCCGCACACGTTCGTTTTAGTTCCGATCGGAACAAATTCCTTACGCACGTTCCGAATGCAAGCCGGCGCGTTCGGAGAAACCGAATGGAAAAAACCTAATGACGTCAGGTGGAACGCAGCTCTTGCATACATTTTGTTTGTGCCGACGCAAACGTTCGGAAATTTCCGTTCAGTAATTCAGTGTTGCCAACGGATCTTGACCTAATATCGCCGTTTCTCATACATAAGGTAGCGTAAAGTAGCCGAATTTGCTGTTAGGTGGGACATGTTTAAAATTGATGTTTTTACGTGAAAATAAAAATTTCGTGTCCCAATCCTTTATAACCTCTTTAAATACATTCTCCCAGGCCATATCTTTGACATCTCTGTTGTGATAGTCGTTATCATGAATATCCCACAGGCAGGGGTATTTTTCAAAAGCCAATATTAATGCTTCTGCCTCACACATTATCGTGTTGCGATTCAAATACAAGGAATACGTCTGATGCACGCGGTGCGGGTGCGATATAATGAGCAGTGTTGCCAACGAGGGCGATATATCGCCATTAAGGCTACTCAGAACGAGAATCGACGCCGAAAAAATCTAAAAGACGACTGGTCGCCAATTAAGCTACTTCAAAAACATCAATTTTAACACGTAAAAACATCAATTTTAAACATGTCCCACCTAACTGCAAATTCGGCTACTCTTGGATACCTTATGTATGAGAAACGGCGACATTAGGTCAAGATCCGTTGGCAACACTGGTACTGACGTTTATACAATTATACATTCCGAATGAAGAAAAACGAACGTTTGCGCTAGTCTCACGGAATTCCGAATACGGAAAACGAATTCGTAAATCGAATACGGAATCGTATGCGGCCAGCCTTAATGTGTTAAAACCAAAATAAATAATAGTAAAAAAATTATCCTTGAGGAACGAATATAAGCGTTTTATTCTACCGACACCCATTTATTTAGGTATCTAACTAAATATATCTTTCAGTGATTGGTATCCATCTTTAAAATATTACTAGCCACGATAAAATCACGGAATATTGTAATTCCAATTACGAAAAAGAAAATAAAAATATTAGGTAGGTATTTTGTCGCTCCACTGAATTCTCCAAACAAACAGTTCCAATTTTGAAAATGTCAGTTAATTTCAAAGAAAATCCGAGTTCTAGAGTTCATTGAACCAGAGTTATGCAGGACAGACACAAAATAGTATTTTATTTTTATTTTTGATTACTTTTTATCAAAGGATGAAAATGTTTTCAGCACTATATATAGCTTTATAAATAAAGTGTGTAATGATCTACCCTTTCTACTTCAAACTTTTCCTTCTCTTCTTTCTACGATAAATTTTCCTTAAGTCCCGTAGGTAACTTTTCCATAAGGCTTTGGTTATATATATATCCGGGGTAGGAAGGTCCTCCCTGCCGTCTTTTCTTTATTACACACCCCTTCAAGTGTGTACATCCTAGTTTGTCTACGTGACGTACGACCTTGAACGTACTCATTTCACGTGACGGTTCAGTATAAAAAGGCTTCACCGAACGTTGTGTTGGGTTTTTGTTTCTCGGTTTAGAAACCTAGTTATCTATGTATGTGTGGTATACCTTGGTTCTTTTGAGATAGAGTGAGTTGAATCCATTACCGCTGTGTTTTAAAACCATTTTATAAACCTTATCTTCTAAGTCGCCTGCTCCCCCCCCACTAGCTACTCGATTCTACCTATCGTAGGGTAATGTGAATATAATAAAGTGTTAGATTTTATATATGTGATATACATACGATAAGTTTATGGTGTTAGTTGTCGGCGCCATCCATGTATATATTTTGGGAGGGGAAGGAGAGGAAAGGAAATGAATTTTTTTCAAGCTAAGATTGACTCCTCCTCTTACCAAACAAAACTGATGGATGATAATTTGAGCAAGGCGATCGATATCTGCGTGTCTGGATATCACAACCGGCCGGGTCTCCCCTTGTTCCAAATCGGCAACCTTCACGCCAGAATAAAGAAAACCAGGTCTCATCACCAATTTCAGAATTGCCCCAATCTCAAACACCTCCAGGATAACCTACTTTACTGAGTGTAGAAGGGGAAAGCCATGATATCCCTTGTCACGAATCTAGTCGCGAAAATGTGACACGTAAGGTCCTAAGTTACGAGCCACCTCTAGAAAACATTGTAACTCCCACGCCGTCGGGGATTTACATCCCTTTCTAGGTCAATACATAGATAACACACGACGATCTTGTCGACATTTAGCCTGCTTTTTAACGATAGGTTGTGTGCCTACCCATTCAGCCAATTATCATGTGAGATATATGTAAGGTCTACTCGAAATGCCAAATTTAGGATGAGGACTGTCTGTATTTTAATATTCGGTTCTAGTAATTATTTTATGAGGTTACTAGCATCCTCGTGTATTAGGTATGGGTAACTCCTACCGAATACCTATCCTCTCAGGTAGGTATAAACGGATAATTGGTTTGATTTTTGCATTTAATTTAAAGAGGCTGCCTACCTCTCGAAAGGTACCTGTTGAGAAAAGTTGTTCGGTTGGTAGTTTTATTTCGGAGATTACCATCTCCCTCTTTCGACTTTAGATTTGTTTTTGTGCATCCCAATTCGTAACTTAGAAAGTCAAACAATAGATGAAAAGTATTAAATTAGAAAGTCAAATAACAGAAGAAAAGTTTTCATTTTGTTCCGTCTGGTTGCATCCGATCGCTTTCAATTCGGGACGGCATACGCTAGCAAAACTTCCCCCTTTGACTGACTGTACCTGCGTCTTGTCCTATATATGAAAAGGTCGTTGACTCGTCTCTCGCTCACAGCTGATTGACGGTTCGCCTAGCACATCCCTGTTAATGATAACATTATTTGGGCGGCAGGTGTCGTAAACTTAGTTCCTGTACCTCGGTTGTATCCGTCTTTTAAAAAGGTCCTCTGAAATTTAATAAATAATATAAAAACTCACCCAGTTAGTCACCTCTCATTCTCAGCGTGAAGCTTACCTGGTTACACTCTATAGCTAAATCACTTTAATTTTCGACCTCCTCCCTACGCTTATAAAAGGGTAATTAAATATTCCTGTAAATAAAATTGTACCTCCCTAATCTGTCAGGATTCGAACCCACAGTTAATGATATATTTGTTTCTCTGGTTTTCGGTCTCCGTGGATAAATGCCATCTCGCCAAATCAATAACCTAGCCCGATTAAACACTTCCCGCCTTTAAGTACATTCACTCTGTTTTAAAAAAGCAAACATTATTTTTATTATTTTCATGTTTTTAAGACAAGCAATCTAGTTCGAACTGTATACGAAATCACGTTTAAATCAACACAACTTTATAACACAATCGCGATTGCACAACACCTGGCGCCCCTGAGGTGGGTTTTTACAAAACGGCGCTCTACAAATTATCCAATTATTATTATTGTCATTATTATTAATTGTTTTCTCACTGAGTCGAACCACTTTCACTTCACACAAACACCGGATCAATAATCTTTCACTTTAATTCAATATTCCGCAATATTCTCTAATACCATTTGAATTCAATAATTAACTGTAATTTCAAACAACACTTCTGATTTGTATCCATTTCTCGGGGCTGTCAATGCACCCAAGTTCGAGACTCGACTGTCTCTCCGGTCTCTCCTTTCCCGTTGGAATCTGTTTACTCCAGGCCTGTCTGTCAATAAATCTTCCGTCGTTGTCTAAACAAAAAAATTTTTTGAGCACGTTCGTTTATTATTTATCGTTTATTTTTGTGGATATTCAAAACATCACAAGTGTAACCTTTTTTTGTTTTTTAAACTGTTTAATTTTTTAATTTTTTTGTTCATAATTCGTTACCCGTTTTACTAGCCTTTTAAAAACGTCATTAAATTCCACGGACGACGTGTCAAAATCGGCAGTGAATTATAGAAAATATGTGTAAAATAAAATTCTTCAAAACGAAATGTCTAGAAATTGTTTCTTTTATCAGTCAGAGCTTGTGATCATCATCATCTATTCTAAGCTTTAGGGTGTGATACTTGGAAAGTGCGATGATAATTGTACATTCCGACCATATCCCCACATCTGTAGCTCCGGCGCTGACGCGGTTCGAAAGGGGGCGTTGATGGTGCGTGGGAGGTTCCGGGAACTCCGTATCTCCCGGGGGAGTGTGCGGGTAAAACAAACTAAAACGTACAATAACGCAAACAGACATGTAGATTGGATTTCATAGGATAGAAGCAATATTGACTCCGTGTTGACGGCGCTAAAAGGCGAAATATTATTTCTTCAAATAATATTGTTATTGCGATGGCGAATTGACGTGAGGGAATAATATTATTATGATTGTTAGGGCGATTTTCAAAGTTAAAATGGGTTAATAATATTACTTTTTATTAAAGTTTTTTTTTAATACGATGTGTTGATTAGAAAGCTTATCCTCAGAGGTGAAATGAACAAAACATACTTTCCCGATTACTCAGATGAAATACTTTTTTTAATGGATTTTTAATTTAATGGATGAAATTTAATCTTAAGTCAAGGCTAATAGACAGTTAGGGTGAAACTATGTTAAGGGTATTACGATTGTAAAAAATGTTATATTCTTGGTTAATAATAAAAAAAAACTTAGATGTGTATTTGAATATTTAATTGAATTTTATTTCAGGGAAATCGATTGTATTCTTATAATTACATTTCCACGCGGAAAAAACGTACTGATCGAATTAAATTCAAAACTTGACTGCAGGCCTTTAAAGAAATTAATTAACAGATTTCTTTTTTCATATGAAGACGGCGGACGACGTGGTGAAAAAAATATTAATATTATCGCATTTCTTCATCATATTTATCTGGAAAAGGACACCTACATGAACACATTTTTCCGATATATTAATGAATTGCCATGATGTCTTTAACAGGATTTCAATATGTTAGCTTTGAAAAATACGATGATAAGATATTTCATTAAAATGAATATTTGGCGAGGTTATGTAAAAGGAACATGAACGGGATAAAAAAATACGATCCAACAAATTTTATTAATCCTAAACCAAGCGTACGTTTTAAATGTAATTTACTTTTATATCCTGTTTCCGCGTAAAAAAGTATGATTATTCATGATTTTTTATATACCATTAAAAACCAACGCGTGCCGGTGATTGGTATTAGACAGCACCACAGAGATGATAATTACTCAATTAACCCTGAATCCATTGTAACCTCTCCCTCTTTCCCATAAACGAAGTTTGTAAAAGAAAGAGAAGATGAAATGAAGTTGCTACTGGCAGGACAAAACCTAAAGAAATTTCACCATTCTAGAAAAGTGTTTTCAACTTCTTATAAATTATTTCTTCTTATGGTTATCCAAAGCCTGAGTTTTCGTTGCTCGACTTACGTACATTTAACATGGGTTCGTAAATTTATATATAAAGAAAGGTACTTATACAGAAATAAAGACCTTTCTCTACTTGACCTACATAATGGAATAATATGCCATTTATCTACATTCACTATTTATCCACCGTAAGAAAATAATTTACAACCCAGCGGATTTAAGTACAAAAATATTTATGACAGTTGTATTATTTTCAATTACGATAGTATAAACCAGTGGCATACACCTTTTAATTTATTTTTCTGGATAAAAAAAGTGTTTTGTTAAATTTCACACTTCGTTGAAAGACAGCTTGTCTGCAAAGACCCTAAAAGGGGGTGTTTCAGGTTTTAAAAAATTAATGTAAATAAATTAACCGTTTTTGTTGTAAAATGTGATAAAAAATCGTGAATGTTTCAAAAATCGTATAAAATATCAGCGGACGCTACTGTACACGTACACTGTACAGTGTACACTGTCCAGTGCGGTTGATGCGTGCAAGTTAAAAGTCAGCACAATTTTTCGATTTTATCAGAAACAGAATCACAAATGCTGTGTTTTGTGCTCAAAAAATACAAATAAATGTTCCGGCCAATCTTAATGCAGAAACAAGGCGATTTCATAGTGGTTTGCCATCAAGATAAGGCCGGCGACACGGTACCGTGTTAGTGCTCCCAGGCTCGATTCCTCGATTTGATTGCCTGTTTTCTGTGCCTATTAGTAATTTCATTTCCACGAGATTTGTTATTAACGTAAGATTAGGTAACCATTTCAAAACCGTGTAATTTTTGTAAAGATCTAAGTTCAGATTACTTAAGCGAAAGCGCCTCGACGTCACCATCGTACGCGTGTTGACAAAGGCTTAGCTTCTCTACGGTAGATACGTAGATACACAGTGACAATAGCGTAAATATTTGCGGAGGCAACAGTTTAAGATCAGAGATATGTTAGATATAATTGTGGGGTTTTCACCGGAGCGGAAGTGAAATTAGATGCATGCTGGCAAAATGCGTAATTCTCGTATTGTGCTTGTTCGTTGCATTGGTGAGCACATGGAACATTCGATATTTGTATCGAAATTCATGAAAGATTTTTTCATGGCGATTGGGTGGAAACAAGGGCGAAGCTACAAATGCCGGAAAATTTCGCGCAAAACTATCGCACAGTCTTGCACTAAAGTCGACGCTGTTCCCAAACATAATTTATTTGTTGCTAATCTCTGACAAAGGATTAACAGAAGGCCGATTGTAGTTCTAGTGTTTAAGACTCACAGAGCGGACTGACTTACTCAATTTACGGGAAAAGTTTATGTACAGCTTAACCTCGTAGTCTTTAAAGCTAAGAATCTAAAATTCAAGCTTTAATATTTGTAAATTCCATTAATTACTCGAAGCTTATATGGGACGAATTGTTTCAGAGACTTTTAACGATTCTTCAAATTTCAAAGTTAATTTTTAAGTTCATTATTATTTCAGTTCTTTCAAGTAACTGGACTATTATTATTTAATAACAGAACTTGAATAGTACATTTACAGAATTCGCAAATGAACGTTGAAATTTGATGAAACAACCCATCCTTAAAATTTGAGATATCTACTAATATATTAAATCTGAAAAAAATAACTTCGGTATTTCACTAAGCCTAAAAAAAATCTACGAGGTTTCAAAAAATTCAAATAAGTTGTTTGCAACAGCGAAATAAATCCACTCACATATTATGATGTTTGAGGGTGAAGAAAAAATATTGATATACTCGTAACTCCGAAAAGGCGGTAGTTCATCACTTTATTTCTCAAAGGACATAAATAGTATTATGTTTGTGTGTTTACTTCAATGTGGCCTTTACTTGTTGACATGTAATTTCCAAAAGGCCTTCGACATTCCGTTGACTACAGAACATGGCGATCAATTCTTTTATTTAGTACATAAATATCTGGACACGCGGCGTTGATAAATTATTACTCTTCCCAACGTTGTGTTGCGTGAACATCGCGTTCACATTACTTAGTGATAGAGATAGTAAGTACATTATAATGGATGGATAATCGTCACAAAATTACTGTACAAATAAACTATTTGACTTTGAAACCAACGAATTAGATTGTAGTACCAAAAAATATGTTTAATGAGTTCATTAATCAGTTTTCTTCATAATCAATTATTTTGTTGCTACTGTTAACCCCTCAGGTTAATTTGTTCGTTTTTGCGAACCAACGGTTATTACCTGAGGTGTCAATTTGTTCACTTCTGAGAACAGCTAATTTTTTTTTCTAAACATGGAAATAAAATTAATAATTAATAATAATAAAAATACGTTTATTGGATAAATGTATTATAAACATTCCGTCACCTTACTTTTTGTAGTTTTATTAAAAAATCACAAATAAATTTATAGAGGTGCACATTTTAACACTTCTATAGTTAAAATCTAGATTTGAAAATATAAGGTCTTGTGTTTTCTCTTTCTAACATCGTTTAGACCATACTTGTTAAAATATGGTCTAATTGGTACCAACCCCAATTTGTGAAAAATTTCTGAAATTTTGTGATTTTTTTATAAATTTATCTAATAAACGTATTGTTTTTGTTATCCGTAATTTTATTTCAATGTTTAGCCAAACAAACGTAAGATGAGCCATTTTTAAACTTTTTTATTTGCATAAAAAAAATTTGATATAAAAATTATATGTTTATTTCCAACAATAAAAAATCATAGCTTGTTTCATCACCTTTTAAAAACATTTTTTAATTTATCGGATGCGTACACAAATATTCAATTTATTTGGATTTTATTGCAATGCGGCAATACGGCGTTAATAAATATAATGGTCAATATGTCAGAGCCCTGAGGAGTTAAGGTACCTAAAGATTTTGCTTGAATTAGATAATTTGTTCGGTTGTCCTACGAAGACAAAATCCGAGATTTGTTATATCCTGGCATGAAATCAGTGGAAGAATGAGTGTGCACTGAATTGACTATATATATATATATATATATATATATATATATATATATATATATATATATATATATATATATATATATATATATATATATATATATATATATATATATTGTCCTCTTCCCGTATTATGTTGATCCAGTAAGAAGTTGTTAGGCTAAGTTGATCCACCTTAAACACCATATAACTTGGCTATTATGGAATACATCTGAATGAATTGACAACAGTGGTACAATACTTATCAATGTTGCCAGTTTGCCAGAAAAAACATTTGATATACTGTTAGTAAAATTTTCAAAATTTGTATGGAAATCGGATGCATAATTTATGTTGATCTACCCAAATTGGCATACTTATGTTGATCTCATATATATTGATCTATTCCCGTAGTATGTTGATCTACCCAAATTGGCATACTTATGTATGTTGATCTCATATATATTGATCTATTCCCGTAGTATGTTGATCCAGGTAAGAAGTTATTAGACAAAGTTGATCTGTGTCCCTATATATGGTTTTACTAAATGAACCAATCAAGGGGCAATCGGTGGACTGTTCATCACAAGGTTTTATGTGATTCCGTAATCTTTTGTGATATTGAACTCAAAGTATTAGTCTCTAGAGTCGAATATCGCATGAAATGACTGTGAAATGGTACTGTTTCAAATCAAAATGACGTATGTTGCTTGAATTGTTTATAAGAAATGTATGCGTATTTAGATCGAAACGAAAATTTCGCAAAAACAAATCCATAAAAAAATCATAACTTAGCAGGGGTACACGGGTTCATAGGGTGAGGTTTGTCTAGGTCCTGGCGGCGGATGCGTTTGCCCATCTACTGCGTGGCGGGCCGGATCGAAAGAAACTGGTTGAGGGATACCTTTCGACCATAAAAATCCAAAATGGCGGCAAAAGGAATAACGTTATATAGGAAATTTTGAACCTGTATCTTTTACCATCTCTCCTGATTACGCTTCGTGACTTAGTAGGGGAGGCCGGGTTCTTGGTTATAATGGGTAATTAATGGATGATTGGACGCGGTTGGAGCTAACTAAAAACTGTCCAAAGAAGCGAAGCTAGCAGTCCACAATGGAGTGCTGGTACCTACCCTAATATACGGAAGTGAAGAATGGAACTGGCAGAAGAAGGCTGAAAGTAGACTGAATACGGTAGAAATGAGATCCCTGAGGCATATGTACGGTAAAATCATGTATGACAAAATGTGCGTATGCTGTGTCTATTCTACAGATATTTTATTAGAGCCTGTTAAAAGGAGCTAGCAGCATTGATCCCCGGTGCACCGTGCACGTGCTTGATACTCGACGGACCGAGCGGAATACACGTTCACAGTTAAGTTGATGTTATCTATACATATATGAACGGGTCGTTTCTCCGACTCGTTTTATCGTAAGTCGGCTCGCATGTGGAACGAGCTATCAATATAATCCGGGCCTCTTTAAGACCCGCATTAATAAATTCATTCCTACAGCCCCTACCTTAACCCGCCTCATAACGCTGCCCAACCGGTTGGCGACATAGTTTCTATGTATTTAACGTGTAAAGACAGGGGCGCTCTAGTGAGAGGTGTCACATAAAAAAATCATACCGCCGAATTTGAATATGGAGACTTACAAAAACTTCCGTCTGGAGCCAGTGAGACTATGGCATCCTCAAAGGAGACCTCAAAGTAGATGACGAGGAGGAAGGTGGGAGAGTACCTGGCTATTCAGATATAACCAAACACTAATTGTAAAATAGTGCAAATTAATTTTAATAAAATTTATTTGAACCCGCGACCTACGGATTGCTAGTCGAGAGCCACCTCAAGTAGTTTGATATGTTTGGTGACTTAGCAGGAGTGCCCGGGTTTATGGGGTGAGGTTTGTTCGGTTCTTGGCGGCGGATGCGCTTGCCTACCAAATGCGTGGTGGGCCGGATCGATTAATCCTCTTTCAACGCATCGCCTTGCAACGCAGTAGGAGAGTTGGAATCTTATGTTTATCACTCGAACACACTGACCCCTAGAATACTACCCACCCATCCATTCCTATTTCCTTCCCAGAACTCACTGACCTTCCTTTCTTTCAAAATACCCCCAACACAGCATTCACAAAGATGACATAGGCCTTGAGGGTTACGATTTTCCTTAGGGCCTCCTGTGTGGAGACGATGTAAAAAAATACAAAAAATAAACAACTATCTCGCTAAAACGTTGGCGGTGACTAATGGTAGGTGTATTGGTTATCTAATATATTGGCTCCCGGGGCGGCGGTAAACATAATTGTAATAATTCTCGAGGGCTCTGATGTACAGACATTATGGCTCCTGTTGATTGACGAACATATACTAAAACATCGTTGGTTGGAATCGGTGCTTGAAATGACTTTAGCCATGTTTAGTAAAAAACAAATTGGAATAAATTTTTCAGCAATTTCAATTTAAAATTTGAAAAATTAAATTCTCACCAATCTAATCACCGCAATTTTAATAGGCACATATTATGGATATTACGCTTTGTTTCAACTTAATCATTACAAGAAACTTACGTCGGGAGAGATGGTAAAAGATACATTAAAATAAAATTTTATTCAATCAATGTTCAAAATTTCTCTTATAAAATGACTAAGACAAATCTCACCCCATGAACCCGGGCACCCCTGCTAAGTCACGAAACGTTGTAAATGATGCATTAAAGTTACATTTTTGTTTAATTAAGTTCAAAAGATTTTGTTGATCTCATATATATTGATCTATTCCCGTAGTATGTTGATCCAGGTAAGAAGTTATTAGACAAAGTTGATCTGTGTCCCTATATATGGTTTTACTAAATGAACCAATCAAGGGGGCAATCGGTGGACTGTTCATCACAAGGTTTTATGTGATTCCGTAATCTTTTGTGATATTGAACTCAAAGTATTAGTCTCTAGAGTCGAATATCGCATGAAATGACTGTGAGATGGTACCGTTTCAAATCAAAATGACGTGTGTTTCTTGAATTGTTTATAAGAAATGTATGCGTATTTAGATTGAAACGAAAATTTCGCAAAAACAAATCCATAAAAAAATCATAACTTAGCAGGGGTACACGGTTTCATAGGGTGAGGTTTGTCTAAGTCCTGGCGGCGGATGCGTTTGCCCATCTACTGCGTGGCGGGCCGGATCGAAAGAAACTGGTTGAGGGATACCTTTCGACCATAAAAATCCAAAATGGCGGCAAAAGGAATAATGTTATGTAGAAAATTTTGAACTTGTATCTTTTACCATCTCTCCTGATTACGCTTCGTGACTTAGTAGGGGAGGCCGGGTTCTTGGTTATAATGGGTAATTAATGGATGATTGGACGCGGTTGGAGCTAACTAAAAACTGTCCAAAGAAGCGAAGCTAGCAGTCCACAATGGAGTGCTGGTACCTACCCTAATATATGGAAATGAGGCATGGAATTGGCAGAAGAAGGCTGAAAGTAGACAGAATACTGTAGAAATGAGATCCCTGAGGCATATGTGCGATAAAATCATGTATGACGAAATGTGCGTATGCTGTGTCTATTCTACAGATATTTTATTAGAGCCTGTTAAAAGGAGCTAGCAGCATTGATCCCCGGTGCACCGTGCACGTGCTTGATACTCGACGGACCGAGCGGAATACACGTTCACAGTTAAGTTGATGTTATCTATACATATATGAACGGGTCGTTTCTCCGACTCGTTTTATCGTAAGTCGGCTCGCATGTGGGACGAGCTATCAGCATCTGTTTTTCCTCGTCCATATAATTAGCGCCTCTTTAAGACCAGCATTAATAAATTCATTCCTACGGCCCCTACCTTAACCCGCCTCATAAAGCTGCCCAACCGGTTGGCGACATAGTTTCTATGTATTTAACGTGTAAAGACAGGGGCGCTCTAGTGAGAGGTGTCACATAAAAAAATTAAGTACCGCCGAATTTGAATATGGAGACTTACAAAAACTTCCGTCTGGAGCCAGTGAGACTATGGCATCCTCAAAGGTGACCTCAAAGGAGATGACGAGGAGGAAGGTGGGAGAGTACCTGGCTATTCAGATATAACCAAACACTAATTGTAAAATAGTGCAAATTAATTTTAATAAAATTTATTTGAACCCGCGACCTACGGATTGCTAGTCGAGAGCCACCTCAAGTAGTTTGATATGTTTGGTGACTTAGCAGGAGTGCCCGGGTTTATGGGGTGAGGTTTGTTCGGTTCTTGGCGGCGGATGCGCTTGCCTACCAAATGCGTGGTGGGCCGGATCGATTAATCCTCTTTCAACGCATCGCCTTGCAACGCAGTAGGAGAGTTGGAATCTTATGTTTATCACTCGAACACACTGACCTCCAGAATACTACCCACCCATCCATTCCTATTTCCTTCCCAGAACTCACTGACCTTCCTTTCTTTCAAAATACCCCCAACACAGCATTCACAAAGATGACATAGGCCTTGAGGGTTACGATTTTCCTTAGGGCCTCCTGTGTGGAGACGATGTAAAAAAATACAAAAAATAAACAACTATCTCGCTAAAACGTTGGCGGTGACTAATGGTAGGTGTATTGGTTATCTAATATATTGGCTCCCGGGGCGGCGGTACACATAATTGTAATAATTCTCGAGGGCTCTGATGTACAGACATTATGGCTCCTGTTGATTGACGAACATATACTAAAACATCGTTGGTTGGAATCGGTGCTTGAAATGACTTTAGCCATGTTTAGTAAAAAACAAATTGGAATAAATTTTTCAGCAATTTCAATTTAAAATTTGAAAAATTAAATTCTCACCAATCTAATCACCGCAATTTTAATAGGCACATATTATGGATATTACGCTTTGTTTCAACTTAATCATTACAAGAAACTTACGTCGGGAGAGATGGTAAAAGATACATTAAAATAAAATTTTATTCAATCAATGTTCTAATTTCTCTTATAAAATGACTTAGACAAATCTCACCCCATGAACCCGGGCACCCCTGCTAAGTCACGAAACGTAGAAAATGATGCATTAAAATTACATTTTTGTTTAATCAAGTTCAAAAGATTTTTTAAGCATGGATTTGACGTTTTTGAAAGTTCCATTTCAATATAAATACGCGTGAGGCAGTCTATCCTCTTTAAGTACAGAGTCATTTTCATAGAATATGGATGTTCTAACGGAATCTAAAAAGTACCACAACGCGCGCGAAATTGGCGGTTACAAGTTACAACACATGCAAGCGGTCAAGTTTGTCAGAAATATATAGATCAACAAAATAAATCGTGTAAAATGTATATGCGACCGAAAAATGGGCGTGGCTTACAGCAAAATCTCGATGACACAAGTTGATCTGTAGGGATTTACATATGTATGCCAGCTTGGGTAGTGGATCAACATATCCGGGGTGGATCAACAAATGCAAACGGATCAACATATACCTGGCGTACCGTCGCGCGAGATCAACATAGTACGAGAGGGGATAAATATATATATATATATATATATATATATATATGAGAAGATACAGCACGATCCAGTGAATCAGATAATCAAATTGGGTTCTACAAATTGTTGGAATAATACAATACAATATGTATGAGACATTTGACGGATGTGGCTGAAGCAAGGAATTTGCAAGAGGTCAGAGTTGTGAAGCGTTATAACCAGTTCTCCAACCCCACGGAGAAATAATACAATCGCGTGTTGGATACTTAGTGCGAGGAACTTACATCCAAGACTATAAAAAAACAACCGAGTATGCATGAGACAACATGCATACATGTTGGTATGCAATAAAAGCATATAAATGTCTCGCGCACTTTAATATACATGCCTTTCTTGTAACATCTTCGGTAGTAATACGAGTAATTACTTATAAAAGACTTTTACTAGACGCCCATCGTAATAATATACTCGTATTTCGTTTGGCGACAATCATCGCAGTTAGTTCATTTGACTTGAAACGAAAGTTTCTCCCGACTTAATACATTAATTGCTCCTTTCCCTCGTTTTATTATTTCCACCATAACACTTTCAACACAGCCTTGAGGAGTTACGTATAAACATAGTTACAGACGTCTAAATCAATGAATCCGAAATTGGATCTCGCCGAAATAAATTAAAAAATATTTCCAGGATTCCATGTCTCGACGAACCCAATCATAAAAAATCCAAGAATCCAAGGTCTCAACATGAATAATTATTTTTGACGCCATGATATCTCGATTACCTTCCGTTAATCAACCTGACTTATTGGAAAAGTTAGATTGGGAATTTAAATTTTTGATAGATTCACGATTCGAAATCGAGGATTATGTAATTAAATTTGATTCGTTTTTATTGAATGGTGGATATTGTACTTTCTGATTTCAGGGTCCAGAATCGCGAATCCGTTGATTATTATATGAAATGCTGTATACCTTATGTATTTTTTTACAATCAGTTTTAAGTGTATCATTGTTAACTGTACCATGCTTCGACAGAGAGCTATTAACTTCATATTAAATTTCGTAACGTAATGTTTTTTTCATACTGCTATCTTTATTTTTATTTATTGACCTTAAATAATTTTAGAAACATACATTTTTTCTTTTTCCGATTTTATGTCCGGGTTAAGTCATCACCCATAGGAAAAACTAAACCCTTCCACACACTTTTCCACAAATGATCATCTAGTCAATCAACATTATGGAAGTGCATTATATAAGCATAATAAAATACAAAACAATACAAAAACAACACGTCAACTCACCAGAGATCAAATGGGAAAAAAATTAATTCAATTATTTTCATATCAGAGGGTTCGGCTCGGTAGAACTCCTAACGGGGCCTATAAATCCTACTGATCCCTCAACATAAATATTTAAAATATCTTTCGTTATCCTACACGTATTTAAAATGACTGATTTTTGCATTTCTATTATTATCATAAACTATTATTATCATAACATCTTTAAATATTTTAAATTTAATCATATTAAATCACAAATATTTTAGATGGACATACTTTCTTAGTTCATTTTTCTTATCAATCATATTTCCAATCTTAATAATTTCATAACAGATTTTTGATTAATTTTTTTTAAGTGAAACCAAACTTCTTCCAACCGTCTGGAGCCAGTGAGACTATGGAATCCTCAATCGGGGTATGTTGTGAGGATGAAGGTAGTAGGTAGGGGAAGGAGATGGCGAATGCGAAGGTGGGTAAGTACCTGGCTATTCAAATCTGGTCACCAAACACGGCTAAATCCATTTCAAGCAACGTTTCAATTCCAATTGGTGGTCTAACACCAGGATGATACTGAAAGTATTTTTTACTCTGGAACGTTCCGCAACTATATTATACATTATTTAAAATGAAGAAAGATGATAAAAAAACCCGCGACCTCCAGCTTGCTAGTCGAGAGCCTTACCCTCGACTACGGAGGCCGTCAGGAGATTTATTGGTATTTGATTTCTTACTTGTGGGCAATCTAGTTTGTTTTGCATTTCTCGTCCGGTGTGCGTGTATCTCGTGAGTTATTTATTTTTCCTTTCATTTCCTTAGACATCATCTCTGTGTTTATCTTATGTAAAATATAAATGCATTCAAATATATAGTTTGCTTCTTTATGAAAAATATGCGTTTAAGAAAACGAAGGTAATGTTGGCAGCTCTCAGTTGAAGTGTGAATGACAAATTTAAAAATGACGTTTATGTTTAATTACGGTTACGGTTATTATTAGTAATTATGGTTGAATTCCGGCAAAGAAGAGGTTCTAGGTTCAATTCGTAGATGCGACTGAATCTTTTTTCTGTCTTTTCTGTTTCACATCTTTATTTTGAGAGTCGTTAATATTGTCTAATATTAAAATTTGTGGTTTTAGTCGTTAAATTATTCCACTATAAAATATTATATTTTCTGACGATTTATGAAGCATCAAAAACTCTTGTGATCTCGGACGTTATGGGTCGACTCGAACTGTCTATACCTAATTAATTCTTGTTTACAGCTTACAATCTCCCAAATTTCTCAATTTTTTAGAGTTTTGAAATATCTATTTAACGCTTAAGACTATTCTATACGGCGGGGAAAAAGTAATGTCATGTGAATGTGGCACGATTTAATTTTGTTTGGACATTTTTTCTGTAGACAGATAAAGAATTGACAACAAGCAATGAAGCGATACACACCTGAAGAACGCGGAATAATTATTTCTGCTTATTTGAAAAACTCCGGTCTGTTGTTTTAACGCAGCGTATATTTCGTCGTCGTTTTCCTCGTAGTCCTGCACCATGTGCGCAAACAATTACGCGTTTGGCTGAGCGTGTCGTGCAAATCTCTAAATAAACTTTCCGTGAAAACAGAGCCGATTTTTTTTCATTTCTAACATAATGGCAGCCAATTCACATTATGACATTACTTTTGACCTACCTGCATTAAAACAACAGACCGGAAATTTGTCAAATTAGCATTAACAATATTTCCGCATTATTCAGGTGTGTATCATTCCATTGCTTATTTTCAACTAATTTTCTCTGTAAACAACATAACTGTCAGAGTACAATGACATTTGACGCTATTTGCAAAAACTATGGCACATTTCACATTAGGACATTACTTTCGCCCGACATTGTATGTATCGAATAGTTTACATTAAAAAAATTACGATGAAAAAAACTATTGACACTTATCAAATCACAATTTAAAGATACCAGATACAATAATTACTTAGAAGACTAGTGGGAAATTTAGAACATCTAGTGGGAATAGAAAATCTAGTGGAAAATTAAGCATTAAAAAAGCATTTCCGACAAAAATAAATTTGGTTGTTTACAGGTTAAAAAACATAATAAGCAGTAATTGTTGATGGAAGTACTAGTAGGTACATACTGAATTATTTGGCGTGTTGGAAATAAGCTCAGTGATCCAGAGCACCTGACCGGACATCAAATTCCCGTCAGAGACATTTATTTTTACACGGGAGATATTTTCAATTTATATGGATATTTCAGGCAAACATTTGTTATACTAAGAAGACATTATATTTAGAAGATCGCGGACTTTTTATTCACTTTGAGGGCTTCAAATGTTTTACTAACTCTAAACGGCTGACTCCTTTGGGTTTTATATCCATATTTTAACAGAACTGAATGTTCGATAAGAGTGCCAACCATAAAAGCATCCAAAATCACCTATAAATAATCATGTACCTACGGTAAGGTTTTATAAACGAGACTAGCGTATTGAAGTTTCTAATCATGTATCAGCACCGATACGAGTTTGGCCTAAATGCCGCAGATAAATATATTACCACTACGGGCAGTAATCATATCAATATAAAATATTTCTGTAAACGTAAATAAGTACGTTAGTTTTTTTTTATTGTTATCAAGTTTAATTTGTAGATCTTCATTTTGCTGTCACGCGTAGTAATAATTACACAGCAGAACTTGTTTAATAACCAACTACTTTTTGTACATTTTATAATAATTCTATTGAATATATAAAAGAAAAAGCAATAAAAAAGTATATTTGTCTTAGTTCTTAAAAACGCTCGCTAAATAAAATAAATACTTATTATTTAAATAAATACCGGAAAGTCTAATTATATCCAATTTTCCAATTATTTCTTAAATCCTGTATCTAAATTTCACTAATAAACAATTAGTTAATGTTAATTAATTGTTAATCTCAAGTGACCTACCAAGAATGGTACTGTATATATATTGTAGAAGTATATTATATATGTGTACAGCGCAATAGAGGTGATTTCGTACAAAACAGGCTATAAAATTCATTCAAATATTAATATTATTAAATTTCTAGTTTTAAGCCATAGTTGTAATTCATATTATAGCATTATTTTGTAAAACCCACTTATATGTATAGTTTTAATAATGATTGGATTATTTATATAGCGCCGTTTTCGTGAAAAAATCATCTCAAGGGCGCTTAACAACTTAATTTATGCATTGATCACTTAGACTTAATTACTTTTGGTTTATAACTAAGTTTAATAGATAGAGAGAGACTTATAACTAAGACTAATGTCGAGTGATTTACAGTTACACTATTTACACTAGATTTTAAGTCACTAGTTATATGTTTTAGCTTTAAGTCGCTAGCTTATTAGTCATTAGCCACTAGTAATAAATCGAAGTTATAAGCGGTAGAATATAGGTTAAATAGATAAATTGAGTTCTAAAGCGCCCTTGAGGTGACGTTCTCCCGAAAACGGCTCTATAGAAATGGTCCAAACATAATTTTTTTTTTAATTATAAAATGAGTTGTTGATTACAACGAGACAACGCGAGCTAATAACTACTGATATAATGCAGAGCCAAATAATTGAATTACATAACTTAGACTGTTTACATTCCAATGTTTTTTTCCCATTTTAATATCCTGAAAACATGTTTTCTATAACTCGCGTTCTATTTTTGACCTGGATGAATTGAGTGTATCGTATTGTACAAATATATGTTTAGTAAGCGTTCGCCAACGAGAGATGTATAAAATCTTTCAGTAATAATTTTTTTTCAGAAAATTGATGTGTGCAATTTAACACACTTTTAAAAAGTGATATAAAGTCATTAGAAACGTTGAAAAAAAAATCTTTTTAACCTAACCTAACCTAACCAACTTAACCCAGTTAATAAAGTTTTTGTTTCATCACTTTCCATGACTTTATATAGCTTTTTAAAGATGTGATGAATTATCATTGTGATGATTCATCCGGTCACCGTGCACACTGTACAGAAAGGAGGGATTCAATCTGACATCTGCAGAGTAAGATAAAATACGAAGAATATGAATAAAACCCACAAATTTTGGCAGTATCAAAATAAATAGAAAAATGTCTTAATATTTTCATAAACCAAAAAGGTTACACTTCCACCGAGAGTCCTTTAATGTTTTGCAATGAAATATTACGTGTTGCCAGTACAAGGAAACCGATTTACAGTACCTACTTCGTTCTGTTTTAGAATTTGTAAATTTAATAATATAATATAATCCGACCATTTCACTTTACATAACATTTTTAGTGCAAAGAATATCTGTACAAGACGAAGTTTTATTTCGTGCTAGTATTAAAATAAGGAAAGCCATGAAAAAGCGATCAAAATTTGATCAGCGCTTAAAAGAGAATGTTTCGTGAAATGGCGATTCTGTAAAAGAACCAATTGACGTTTTGGCATCCCTCAATTCGACGAGCTAAATGTATTACCAGAGCCCTAACGATTTTTAATGTAGCAAGCACTCGTTTCACAAGGCAGTATAATTCATTTATACGCCATTAAAGTGAAAAACCACGCGTGAATATTAAACGGGGACCTATCTGAAATATGGTAATGTTGCTTCTGAAGGTTGGCAAATCCATTTATTTTCTAGCTTATTATCCATTCCAAAAGGATGTATCTAGAACACGTATTTTTCTAATATTATTATTTTCTCTCTATTTTATAAAATTTTATCTGGATGCTTATTTTATAAATTTCGGGACTTTGTTTATATTTGTAGTGGTAAGCCACTACTTGACTCGAACGTTATTCTAGAAGTTTCCAAACAAGCTTCTTGGATTTTCGTTTATTTTTTTAATATTTGTTTCTGTAGCAAATGGAATGATCGAGAATGTTTTATTTTCCACCTAGATAAGCGACAACGTGAACGAAATGGTCAGTACAGTACCAGCAACCGCGACATCGAGATAGAATTATTTTGCCTACGTGATGCGCTTCGGAACATTCTCGAACCTTCCTTTCGTAAATCATTTTGTTGTATTTTCTACGTTTATTTATTGGTTTCGGATATATTATTAAAAACCGCTTCAGCCAAATTTCGTAGTTATTTATTAATAAAAAGAATACCGAACATAACTACATATTTGCGCGTTTTCCATAAAAAAGACATATTTTATCAGAAAAGTTATCATTTAGAAGAATTCAATTAGTCGTGTTCAATTATTGTCTTTACTAATTTCATTTAGCAACAGAAAACTCTTTAATATTTATGAAAGAGAAAATTACGCAAAACTCTCCAGATTTGTTTTTCAAGATACTTTTTTATATGAAGCTCTGAAGCTGATAACATTTTTTGCATAAATTTAATTATTTTTTTTTGTATTCGAATGAGGAGAGGGGTAAATTCCGAGTAAAGTAATTTACAGAAACCATACCCTTAGCGGCTGAGGGTTGCCCGTTGCCATTCTATGTTAATAATGTATTAACAGGAATCTCTTGAAACGAGAGCAAATTGCCAAACATACCCCTCTCCATTCAAATATCTAATCAATGCTCGTTATCTGATAGAACTCAACCAATTAATATAGCAGCCTACACCTGTGCGTATTATACTGCTTTAATGAACATTTCAATATTATTGTGGGTAAATGTTTTGTTTGGCAAATACAAATTTATATTAAACGCTGGAATAAACTCAGCTCTTAGAATTAAGAATTTGGCTGAATTTGAATTGGCTTTAATAAAATATTTAAAAATCCTATCATTCATTAATCTTAATTTCTTTTCAATGTTTTATAATAAGCAATATTCTCAAGCTTCCGATAAATGTTTGGTTTCGGTTTCCTTCTTTTGTACCTTTTTAGGTTTAATGTTTTAATGTCTGTTCAGAATATTCTCATTTATGAGCACAAACTGCCTCCTGTTTTATATTATGTTTAAGATAAAACTAAAAGATATGTATACTAAATCATATTGTTTGGTCCTGTACTATAATAGCACTGTTGTTATTAATTATTTATTCTCTTATCATCGTTTTGTGCGTACATTTTTATGTCATGTAAGTTATAATTGTACTATAATATAGCACTGATATTGTTATTGTTATTCTTTGTTTTGTCGTTGCAGCAATAATTTTAAGAACATGACCATGTTATTAGTGGTTTTATTTTTATTAAACTGTTAGTTTTCCTAGTGATGATTATTACCGTTTCATTATTTTGAAATTTTATCCGTCAAGTTTTTATCAGGTATTAGAAAACAAGTAAACAGCGATTACTGACATATATAAGATACTTTCAAAGGTTTAAATGTAGTTTAAATATGAAATAATATTTTTCACAAGTAGTAAAAGACGCTAAAGAAAAATGTGTTTGGTATTTGAAATACTGAAGTTTAACTAGAGTTAATGAAGGAACTTTATTTTAAAAAGAATTAGGAATAAGTTCTCTTAAAAAACGTAGTAAGACTTCGAAAAAGAACAAGCTTCTGAAAAAATACAGTTTACCATGGTATCGAATTAGAAAAAAAAAATAAATATAAAAAAAAAAAAATGGTTTATGAGATCTTAAATGTTCGCGATGGTTGAAACTTGGCTTATTGTTCACTCGAAAAAAGGGTTTTTGGTAGTGCAAAACCATTTCGTAAATTATGAAGGAAGGTACATTAAATAAGTTAAAAGTGTATTTTTTTTAATAAAATTATATTGAAATGCAATCGCTTCTTGATGATATTTTGAATCATTATTTAAAAAAAAAAACGGAATATAACCTGAATAAGCATTTTTATGTTTTCCTAACATACACGCCATTTAATATAACAGGTAAGCCACTCAGTGTGGGTTATACAATACTGGGTCTAATAACTAAACATACATGCATAAAATATGTAAAATCGCTATGAATATGTAAATGAATAATCGTTATTGTTATTAATTAAACCTAAATAAATATAATTCAAGCCCATTAGTTCCTGCATTGTCCATTTATGGTCCCAAAATATTTATGCAAGCGTTGAATGTTGCTCATTTCGAATTCAAATCATTTCGTATTCCCAATACGAGGTGAAAAGGTGACAACATTGGAGATGAATAATTATTTTCCGTACAAAATTATGATGATCACGAAATTGAATCTGCTTATTAGGTACATTAAAAAAAACTTTCTGCTCTTAGCGAGAAAATATATCAGCAAAAATAAAAGTATGTAGTTTGTTTTATAAATAATTTCATCTCATCGACACTTCATAACCGTGGGATTTTAAGTATTTCAATATTCATGTCATGGCTTCGCGAAAAAGCCTAGAATTTATAGTTAAATTGATCTAAAGTATCGCAATTTCTCAACATTAACGTTTTGTGACAGAGATTCATTGCGTAAATAAATCCTAGTGCATCACGTATTCGTTTGATAATGAAGCCTTTGTTCACTGGGAAATCCCTGGCAAAACAACGAGCAATAATTTGTTTCAGTTAACAAAGTTAACAAATTGTAGCATTAACGTGATATACAATACAGATGTGTCCGGTGAACAGGTCCATTTCCTGGCTGAGATTTATATTGCAGGATTAAGTCGAGTGAATCGCAATTCCCCGAGGAGTTTCCAATTTCCTGGCGAATATTTCCTTTTTTATATTCCTCGTTCCTGCCCGTGGCTGGTAGTTGTATCGTTAAATATAAGTTTTTACAGCATTGGGCTTTGAATAAATAAGTTCTGACTTTTTTTTCCTAGCTGCTGATTGATTTTTAATTTGCTGACAATGATACATGTTTATGGAAGATATTATATAAATATTTAGTATATTTGCGGCAGATTTCAGAGTGGAAAACATGTTAAGTATCACACATGTGAAAGACTACCATTAAAAATCGAAATGTTGCTGGAAATGGTTTTAGCCGCGTTTCGTAACCAGAACTAAATTTATAGGGACTACTAAACTTTCATCCTCGCTACCTCCCTCTCGTTCCCACTCTCTTCAGCCTCATAAAATACCTCAATTGGGGTTGCCGTAGTCTCACTGGCCCCAGAAGATTGTTAGTTGTCAGGGAATTCTAGCGTTAAGTACATGAAAAAAAGAGCTTTGAATTTTGAGCTTATAAATTCAATGCATTACATTACTAGGCAGCCAAGATTCGGAGGAGTCAATGAAGCAACGATAGAAAGTTGTACTAGCCACAACTGCTTGCGAAATCGCAACGTAACGACTCGCTCCCGCAGCCGACTATTTTTGTCTTAGCTTGAATACATTTTAATACAAACTTGAAAATCATGTTGTCTACGCAGCCTGGCTGCCTAGTACATTCCTAGCCTAAAGTGTACGTTGTGATTCTCACTTCCAGTAAAATTATCTATCTAAACTAATCTAATCCGTTTACGCCATAATCTCCATAGATATACGAAACAGTAGATATGCCATAATATAACATCTGAGTATTATTTCGACTAGCTGGAGGCAAACCACGTGACAATCATTCTGGCACCAGGAGAGTTCCAGCATGTCTTGAATAAACGACGACATCGTTAGAAAATTGACCGCCGTCGAGCGAAAATAAGCAGACCTTGCAATAAAAGTAATGTTCCTAAAGTAAGGTTACGGTTTGCAGCGTAATCCATTGTGGGACTTTACTGCGCATGGTCTGAATTAACGGTTTTAACCGTCCTGACTAATACTATCACGTCGGGTAAAATTAAAAAGTCTATTTCTAGAGAATATTTATTTATTTATTCACGAAAAAATATTATAGATGTACAATTTTTTCAGAAATACGTATCAATTTACTCTCGTTTGTAATTATGGCTGAACACTTTGGTATTTGTGTATTATTTTAATTAAATTGCGTGCGAAATAATTCACATAAATTATTTATATTTGGTTGCGGACTGTGACATCCCCACTCCCGGCTATGAGGTGTGACTGGAGGTAGTGGTGACGTATCAGTCTAAGCAGATCTAGTCACTAAATACCACTAAAGCCATTTCAAGCAACCAGGGTGATATTGAAAGTATCTATTACACCTAGAAGCAAATAATAATGTACCTGATAAGCATTTTTTAAATTAAATTATTTATGTGTGGAATAAATAACATAAATTAATTAAAATCAAAAAAGATGAGTATATTATTTTTTATGATGGGAGATTTTGGGTGACAGTGATAAAAAACGAATCATGGACGTTCACGCATGATTCATTTGATTGTGATTGTGGTAAATAAATTATAAATCATTTGTAAAAGTGTCTTAACTAAATACTGTCACAAAATATTCGATTTTGGAAACAAGAGGAACTTTTCGCGGAATTGGGAATTTGCCATTAGGTTTATTACTGATGCTAGCAAATCACACACTTTTGTAAAAAGGACTAATAATTCGTGAGCAGATTTTCTTTTCAAAGTCTTAATATAGATAGTAGAATGCGAGTTGCTTGTAAACTGTGGGATTCATTTATTGACCAGTCATTAAAAGGTTGACTTCCTTTCCCACTTCCCCGCTCCTCGCAACATTCATCTCTCCCTTATCGACATGTCTACGGTTTCTGATCTCTATGATAATCTCCCATTTATACACTAAAATTTAAATACTAAATTAATTGATATATTGTCATCTCGTATTTTGTGTTGTATTTTTTTGTAATTTTTTTTCGACTTTTATGTCCGGGTTAAATCTTCCCATCAGGAAAAACTAAACCCTTCCACACACTTTTCCACAAATGATCATCTAGTCAATCCACATTATGCAAGTGCATTATATAAGCATAATAAATACAAAACAATACAAGAACAACACGTTAACTCACCAGAGATCAATTGGGAAAATAATTCACCGACTCCAGATATTTTCATATCAAATGGTTCGGTAAAACTCCTAACTGAACCTATAAATCCTAGTGTTCCCTCAACATAAATATTCAAAAAATCTTTCGTAATCCTACATGTATTTCAAATGAATGATTTTCGCATTTTTATTTATAAATTCTTTGACAGATCTAATTCGCCTAAATTATGAATGAGAGCTAGGTATAATGCCAGTAGCCGAAATAACAAATGGTAATATTTTTATAATTTAAGAATGTCAAATTCTTTTGATCTAATTTCCTAAATCTGTGTATTTTCTAATTTTTTCAGAAACAGATTTTTGAATATTACTTTTAATGATATAAATTATTTGTTTAAATTTTGTCATGTAAAACTATATCCGGTCTATTATGACTAATCAATCGGCTGTTAGTATAGTTTTATCATAATATATTTTATAAAATTCATTTTCTAAAAATGAATTTGGTTAGTATTCATGATATGGTACTATATTTCGGCAGTCAATCATGTTATGTTTAATTAACAAACTTTTGTGAATTATTTTTAAAACTTGATTGTGTAAATATTGACAAAACAGAACATCCCGATATAATATGTTCCATAGTTTCCGGAAAAGCCAAAAATTTTCTACATAAATCATCAATTTGTATCTTTGATATGCTTAATATAATTTTTAGTATTAATGACTCTATCCTGAATGGCAAGCATAAATCCTTCTATTTCTGCGCTCAACTCTCCAATACTCAACCATTTGTTTAACGAAAATTTGTGAATAATTTTATTTGACCAGGAATCTAATAATCCTGGTTGGGATTTATAAAAATGTTGGCATTCTCGTCGTATAAATTTAAAAGTGCAATATTTCTATCTGCCTTGCAAATTATTTTGTGCCTTTCGGAGCTATTAGCTTTCCAATGGAAAAATTCTTAGCATTTCTACCTGATGTTTCAAAGAAGTTATTTTGACCATACAAAAATAGTATTTTTACTATTATGTACAATTAAAAAAAATATATAATTTGAAGAATTTTGTAATGGCGCGTGTGTACGCTTTACAACATAAACGGAAATGCATAAAAATATTGCTATTGGCGCATTAAATCCCATTACAAAACAGTTGAAAACATAAAATTAAGAAGAATACAAGAAATGTCTTGTGAATGTGTTTCGTGACCAAATATTTGACCAATCGGAGCTTAAATTTCCAATACGTAACTGTGTTTACGATGTCACGCAAGTGTAAATGAGGCGCTCTGGGCTATTGGGCTAAATGGATAATTTATTTCCATTTAAATCTATTTGGAAGGCATTTCTAATTTTCTTCTTAATCCTATTATCGAAAAGCACAATATTTATACATACGCAGTTTAAATGTTGTGCGCTTAAAAGTGTGGTGAAATAGATTTTTTCCACTTCTTCTATTTTTCAGAATATTTGTATAAAAACTACACCAAGAACAAACTCGACTCATTAACTTATATAAAAATATTTATGAGAGCACTAACTCGTAAATCTTTTGCAGTTTTCTAAAAGCTTTACTTTGTACGCATTGCTTCAGAGTATAAGCTTTCTTTAAAAGCTCCTTTGCTAATGTTGTACTCGTTTTATACATTGCTACATTGAGAGCTTAAACCATGTCCATTAACTGCAATTTAAGGTAGTGCATGCTGTAATTTAGCTTGTATGAGCTAGCTGCGGCAGTAGACGGTACCACTAGAGCCAGATTACACGGAACTGGCTGTAAACATTTAATGTTTTAACTAAAGAACACTTGATAACGTTGTTGAATTCAACAAAATCAGAAATTACATTGAAATCTTTGAAAATTCCATGTTAGTGGAGGTATTATTCGTTAAGAACTTAGGTAAGGTCTTGAAATTTTAAATATATATTTTTTTATTTTAAAGAGAAAATAACACGATAAAATGACTTCCATTTGCTCCATCTCTGCTCCACATAGTTATCGTTAGTGCTAACAACCGATATCGTTGTAAACTTCTCTGCTCCAGAAAATTCTAATTTGCATTGATAGTTGTAAGTCCCAACGATTCATACCATTGTATACTCCTCAGCTCCAATTAGTTATAATTTGCATTGCATATTTGTAAGTGCCAATAATCCATACCATTGTAAGCTCCTTTGCAATACATAGTTACAATTTGCATTGATAGTTGTAATTGCCGACATCCATACCGTTGTTAAATCATCTTCTCCACATAGTTATAATTTGTATTGATAGTTGTAAAACAAACAAACAATTTTTAGCTTTGAAATAAGACAAGATGCTATAACAGTTACTTGTGAGTGCCAACAATCCATACCGTTGTAAACTCTTCTGCTCCACATACTTATAATTTGCATTGATAGTTCTAAGTGCCAACAATCCATACCGTTGTAAACTCTTCTGCTCCACATACTTATAATTTGCATTGATAGTTCTAAGTGCCAACAATCCGTACCGTTGTAAGCTCCTCTGCTCCACATAGTTATAATTTCCAAGTGCTAACAATCCATATCGTTGCAAACTCAGTCAGTCGTGCACATATCATCGATCTTCCTCTGATACTGCTGATTTGGAATTTTTCACAGGTTTTCAATTCTAGAATTTGGTTTTGAGAGCGATGTGCCTGAAATATCTTAGAATACGTCATATTCAAACTGAGTTGGTAGCCTGTTTTGATTAGTATACGTCCATGTTATCCATAGCATCAGTCTCCTACAGATTTTTTTTTAATAATTTAAAATAATAATATATTTATGGAACTAAGAACTATTGGTTATAATTTAGACTAGAATGGAATCGGAACCCATTAATGACTGATCTAGCTAAAATAAGTAATGTATAATAATGAAAAAAGTTCTGTTTTGTGAGTTTGGATCTTTTCGACTTTAAGTATATAGACTTATTCGCAAATATATAAATGGCTTTGAGCTTCAATATTGTACCTCCGATTTTGGTCAAAAATGAGTTAAATACTGAAACGTATCAAAGATGCCATATTTTATTTTAATCAATTATTGCATCTACCAATTCTACCGTCCCAAGGATATAAACGTATTCAAATATATTTTGAATCCTACAGGGAATATATTTATAAGCAAAAGATATTGTACATGGTTAGCAATAATATCTTAATGCTAAGCAAAAGTGTGTGTCAAAAATTTGTATTTATATCATACACAGATACTATAATATGTAACTATCAACTTGTTTTTATACCACAAAATCTCATCAAACTTAATCAGTTCGCACAAAATCAAAAACAAGGCTTACAAACATTTAATTTCAGTTTTCTCAACATTATGGTTTATGTAGATACAGTATTTTAACTCTAAGCCACTGATATATTGATTCATATTAAAATTGATGAAACGACACTTTTGTGTATTTAAACTGTACACTTTGCTTGATAAGATAATGCAATGAATTATTTTCGCCACATAAAAATACCGAGGAACGGGCAGAGTGACTAGTGGGAGTACGACCTAGATACATAATATTCAAATAATATTCTGATGTTGTTCGAATCAGAAAAAGCCCACCCTTCTAGAATCTACGCCTCTAATAGGGTAATACACCACACTTAGTTTACAGTACGATACTAATCGCCCTCGTGTGGTTGTGTCGAGCAGTTTGAACCATTCGGAAAACCAATCAAATGGCCTATAAAAGCATATTACTATCATAAAACCCAGATTTGACCGCCTCGATACTAACGTGTCACGCACAAAAGCTGTAGGGTTAAATACAAATTTCGAATAAGCGCAAAATTTGAATTGTTGGATTGCTTCACGAGTTCTGGATACCAAGTGGGTGGATGCATAAATTTGTATCATTTTTGCTTCCCTGGGCAATAATGCTTCTCATAATATTGTTTTATGGAAAATATGGAAATTTTTCAAATTTCACGTAGTTTCTATTTATTTTTGGAGAAAAGAAAATGGGCGTCATGAACAAAACAAGAAAATTTCCAATTCCAGTCAACATAATCCCCGCATATAGAACCATGCTGATTCAAGTGGAAAGCTTTTTCGAAAATCAACTCGTAAATTAGACCTGCGTAAAAATAAACTGCGGTCATTGACATATTGAAACACAGCAAAGACAATAGTTTGTTTTTTGCAAAGAAAAAAGAAACACGTACCTTTATACGTGTAAAAACGCACAATATTACGACTTGTATTCGGATTTATGTGCCTACGCTAAGCTGGACATTCCAACACACCGTGCTTAAAGGCAGCTGACTTACTGAGCCCTAGTGGAACTGTATGAAGTTGGTGAAAGAATATAACATTGGTAAATCCACAGTATCGGGTTTTAAAGGTAAAATAATAAAAATTGTCAAGGGTGTAACATATACGTTAAGAGGTTCTGAAAAACGTCAAACTTTCCAATTTTCTGAATATCCAGTTTTTTCTTAAAGATTCCAGTAATCCGAAAATTCGTTACCGAAAAGGCTCGAATTTTTATTTTAAGTTTTTCTTTTATACATTAAATAATAGTTCAATAATTGTGATGTTTGGTAATAAGTTGGGTTTTCAAACGATAGATGGCACCAGTCATAAAGCTTACTCCAGAGTCCAACAGATGTCGCTAGAGTGTAGCAATTGCCTGTGGGATATTTTTGCCAGACAACAAGCTTCTAGAAAGAGAGAATTACCAACCCTCGAGTAATGAACAGTGAAGCTAAATCTAGACTTATTTATTGTAACGTAAATAAACGCAATTATAGTAAAATAACCTTTTACTTTATCAAAGAGTTCCCAACACAAAAATCTGCAAGTAAAGCAGAGATATAACAATAATAATTTAAAAAAAGTTTTTTTATAAACGAGTTCTTGCTTGTATTATTATTACGGATGAAATATTTTCGGATTATAGAGACTATACTGTACTCGTACCGAGTAGGTACATAAAAATACACGTGTAACAAACTACGAAGGAACAACCAACCTAATTCCATTTATTATTTTTATTAAAATAGAAAACATCACCGCAGTGTGTTTGTTTTGTGATAACGTATCTAAGTAGTTTGTCCTATAAAGCTCCTGCATTATGACATCAAGACATCGTGTTATGATTTATGACATTCCTTGACATGCAGCTTGCTTGGATACACAGATTTTGAGTATGATTTATGGCAGTGAAAACTACTTTAAGAAATACGTACTATCAAAATATTTGTAGAATATTGAAGTAGATATCAATTTAAATTCGTACACACAAATACAAATACCTTAGATCGACTTATAAATGTATTTTAACGGATATGATGTAAAAATAGGATAAAACAATTTCGTCAGACTCCCCATTAAAGTGTTCTATGAAAGGTCAAATGGGTTTGTTTTTACAACAAATGTGCGGGAAGGGGTGTATTTACATTTGGAGCACCCTAAGCAAACTTATCCCTAGGAATATTCTGGAGGGCGCTAACGTTTGTTCTACCTTGTGAATACTTTGAATTTGAACAACTACCCACACCGCAATCTAAATATTCAAAATACACACATTTTGTGTACCTTGATGAAATTTAATGTTTGGTTAAATAAATAGTTTTTTTGTAAAAGCTTTAGATGAAAAAATTCTTTCCAATTGAAATTATCTCTCGAGTAAAAATAAATGCCGGGGACGGGAATTGAACCCGCACCTTCTGATTGCCGGTCAGGTGCTCTGAACCACTATGCTGCGTCGGCTTTTTCCCAAACCACCAAATAATTCAAAATGTACTAGTACTTCAATCAATCGACTTTTTATTGAACAATTATGCAATGTAACGTGCAAATAAATATATGTTTATGACTGTTTTAAAAATATTTATTTTTTATATACCGAAATAATTTATTTCCGTTTCGCATTAAAAATACATTAATAATATTTGAAAGCGAGATTTGAATATAAATTTGTTGAATATCAGCCCTACAGATCGCTTAACCAATTAATTAGTGTGTGGTTTAAATATTACTCTGCTTTGATTTAGTGGGATGAATTTCATATATTTGTATACTTGCAAAATCAAGCGACCAACAAATACGATTTAGATTTCTAATATTATCTTCCGTACACCCCTCCATTTTTATTATTGAAGTTTTTCCGTGAAAATCTATTCGGGTTTTGTGGCTTTTCAAAGAATCCGTTACCACTGGTTTAAAAGTTTTGTTTTACTTGGGTACTTAAAACATCAAAATTATTGCTTGGGTTATGTTAGGTTAGGTTGGGTTGGGTAAGGTTAGATTAGGTTAGGTTAGGTTAGATGCATACCTACTTCTTACATTTATATCATATCCAGATTCAAAATAAACCAATATCCCTTACACCAAATATCTAATTTTTCGACATACGTATAGATAACATCGTTGAATACAAGATTAATAATGAAAGAAATTTCTATTTCATTATTAAGTCAACAAATTGAAAAAAAATGATCAAGCAACGTTATTAGTTTAATCATTGTAGAATCTGAATCAAAAAAATGTGAAACAGCAAAGACAGAAAAAGATTTAATCGTATCTGGGAATTGAATCCAGAACCAAAACCAAATTGAATCAATCAATCTTTAAGTAATATTGCAATCTACTACACAAACTAAGTGCAGTCTAGAATAGTGTCTTGGATAAACATGACCATTTTTATTTTAATTCACGACATCTATTGTCTTTTTACAAATCTAAAATGAATATGTTTGTAGTGGAACAACCTAATGAGTAAAATATCAAATTAACTCACTAACTAAGTTATTCCACTATAAAAAACAATTTTATTGGCATTTAAACAATAAAATATAAAAACGGACAGAAGATAAAATAAAATTTCAAGGATCACTGAGACTTTAACGTACGGGTAGCAATAATCACGTATTGGAAAAGGAGTAATATAGGTAGTAACTGATTGTGGGTAGTAGTTAGGTAATTGGCAAACATTGATGTGGATTCACCTTTTAATATCATTAATTTTTGGTCATAATGTTATGAATTTCATATCTTTGTCATGCTCTTGAAGTCTATCATATTTTAGTAATATAATAAACACATTAATATTTTAGTCATCGTTATCAAACATACTTAATTCGGTTGTCTGTAATTCGCATTGTTTCATTTTCAAAATTGAAACTGGTTGTTTTAACAATATTTCAGTAAAGCGATTATGTGGATACCTACCTATGGTTAGAATTTTGTTATTAGAATTATGGCCTGTTTTTGAAATGTGAATTTCTTTTGTTTAAAATTTTGACAGATGCCGTGATTTTTTAAAATTTACATGAAATGTAATGCGTAAATGTTTGCGACATTCATATCATCTAACGTGTTTACTGTTTGTTGTGTATAATCTATTTACCGTAAAATTAATGTTGATATGTGACACACTATTGCTTTATCGCTCGGGGGGACAAGACCACCCTTACAACGGGAGGAGGGGATCAAGGCTTGGTGTTGTTTCTCTAGTGTACTCTGATTACACACATTTTCCTTTATAGAGCCAAACCGTTGCTAGTCACGAATGGTAATACGCACAAACACTACTAACTTACGGCGGGTTTCTAAAACGACTTACGGAAATCTTTTGTTTCAAAAACAAAGTTTCCGGAAACCTATTATAAAATTTCTATAAACATTTGCTTGTGAGCAATGTGTTTTTGAATCATTTGTTGGCTTAATTGTAATATGATATACACAAATGATCATTTTAACAATAAAAGTTACATTAATACTATAATTACAATTACATTAATACTATCGTTTTCTTAACTTGACATATTTATTTGTACTGTATACTATTAAAAGTTTATTTATTTAGTAATGTGTTTTTGAAATATCGAGTTCTCTCAATTTTTCTACGATTGAAGTAAAAAAATTAAGTAAAAATGTAGTTTTTAGTAAATGTTTGATTAAAATGCTATTATTTAGAAATAGTAATATTTTTTTAAATGCTCGCACCGGAAAGATGATTTTATCTTGTTTCGAAAACAGTATTTGTTTATAAAGAAAATTTTAAAAATATATATTTTAAATAGCGCATTTCAAATAAACAGAACTAACATTGCAAACTGAACAAATGGGTTGAAAGTACTGAATGGTTTTTATGCGAAAAATTAGCAATGATTTTTCGAGGTTCATTAATTGTTGCTTATAATCTGGCCATACAACGCACGTGATCCGCTCACAACTAACAAGTAAGTAAAAATAAATTCCACAACTATTTTATTTATAAAGTGGTTTCTTTTTATGTTTGTGGTTTAGTGTTAAACTTATTATTATGAAATTGATCTTCTAACAAATTGGTTGGTTCGTTTAGCGGAGGCTTATAATGAAGAATATATAGGTATATATGCAGGCAGTTGGGAGTGGCTCACGTGCGTTGTATGAGGTAAGTAAATCCAGACATTGAATGTTTTATAGTTCATTTATTATTCCCCAACCCAAATGACAAGCAACTGAAAAAACGCACCCGAAGAGATAGTATCGATCTTCTTGAGAAACATAGAATAATCAAATTCATAATTTGTACTATTTATAACGCTTTATTAATATTTCACCACAACAATATTTGCAACAATGGCTTTTCTAAATAGGTCGTTCATAAAGAAAATTGGAAACCCGTTTTTGCGAAAAGTGCTTTGCAAAACTGCCCACATGTGTATGTACACCGCAGCTTATTTGTTGACTCACACTAAAGAACTTGCTTCATAAAGAAAGGTGTTTACAAACGTGCAATGAATAGTTTGTACTAAACACGGGGAACTTAAATCAAACCATCTAGCTATAAAAACGTTCACGAAAGCCCCGTGAAAATAACACCAAAACCCTTAATTGCTGGGTCAACTTTTAGACTTTTAGCGAATTCTCTCTTTTACTGGGATATACTTTTATTTCAATATAACTCTATGACAGTGGCGGCTCTTCTGTGGGGATCATTTGGTCAATGACCTCCCAAAAATATGTCGCAATATATCTACCGTGGATCACTTTAAATTTTGTACCAAAGCCATCTCCTCTATTTCTCTTTGCTATACAGACAAATGAAGTAAATCATGTCTGGCTTATGCTTAGTATGATACAATATTTATTTTTAAGGGGGTTTCGGACATGACTGCGGTTAGATAGAGAAATCTACGACCTAGGTATTAGGGGGAGATTTAAAAAAAATGTCAGTCGAAAGTATTTGTGTGATAAACTTTAGCCATCTTGAACTTGAATATTAATTCGTGAAATTATGTTTATCATTGTTGATATTGGTAAATTACATGAAATAATTTAAAATGTCAAATTCTTTGTATACTGTATTGAAAGAAATCAAAAACGATTCACTGAATCTTGATAATCGTATTTAAATAAAGTGACAATTAGATAAAGGTTAAAAACAATATTGTAAAACGAAAAGTTGTGGTTTTTTAAAGTGAATTTGCGAGTGCAATAAAATGAACTCATCTGTTTTTTTCCTTTCGTTGTTTACTTTTTAAATCTACTTATAAACAATGGACTGAGGTTGGAGTGATTTTAAAAGTTTTATTGGAAAGATTTTTCAAAAGTAAAAAAACATTAATTATTTATATTTTTAAATAATACTACCGGCTTTAGAATATGTACTGGCAAATTAATTACATACATTGATTTTCTATAATATTCACTACGCATTAGAAATATGTATTCAAATTTCATATTCCTTTTTTTCGATCGACCTTCACTTCTGGACCCCCAGAGCCGCCTCTGCTCTATGGTTTAATTGAACACTGCTGTAAGTAAAAAAAAACGATAGTACTCCAAAGCGGTTAGAGTTTAATTATTTCACATTCAATTTAAAAACGAAACCGTATTTGAACGAACTCCGTGGTCGGAGGGATTTTTTTAGACCTGCGGGTTTTTGATTATACAATTGAAAGGTGGACTCGTGTGGCTAGTACTTAGTGGACAATACCCATGTTTTTATTAGGAGATAATTGAGTATGTGAAATGATGGGAAAAGTGTATTTTACAGCCTATGTATGCATCAAAGAACACGGGGTGAATTGTCAGGGGATTAATTTGTACATTGTTGTGACCTAGGTAATTTGGCATACTCCTTGGTTGAGTTCTTACAATCCATAGCTACGAATCTGAAGGCCCCGACTTCAAAACCCGGCGTACGCAATTAAGTTTTTGTTATTTCACAATTAATTAATTTAAAAAAATACGTAGTTAATTTGTCTACGTTCAGTAGTGGGAGATTCTTTCAGTATGAAATACCATAATTCCGAATTGAAACGTTGGGTGAAATGGCTTTAGCCGTGTTTAAGTAGCCAAGTACTTCCACACCTTCTTCTTACCCACTACTACTTTCAGCCCTAAAACATTCCCCATTCTATGGTTTCACTGGCTCCTTGATTGAGATGGTTGATAGTCTTGTGCGGTTCTCTAATAAATTCATTTAAAAAAACTTCGTTTTAACATCACATTTAACACTTTATGACAAATTAAAATAATATTACTTCAAGTCGTGCACATAAGATATTAGCGACCGGGATTATAACAATAAGATATTCGCTTTGGTGACTGTTCTAACCACTGGGCTCTCGAAGCAATATTCTAACCATCGCGTGTGATGTTGGAATATGTAATCTCTTGTTTGTTCATAAAGATGAATCCATTAATATTTATTTGTTACAAACAGTTAATACACCAATGTCGAGGAGTACTGTGATACCTATACCCAATAATATAATAGGTAGTTTCTGGTATAATTAATTTTATATTGATTACAATTATCTATTTGCAGTATGATTACTTATCTTGTTCTTATCTAATTATTAAATTTACTTGTTCTTTTTATAAAAAATTATCATTTTATGAGCATTGTAATCCAAAAGAGGGGAACAAAAACACTTATTAAATTTAATTTTATTTAGTAGAAAATATTTTACCCCTTTAGTTTTGGACAAAGGCGTTTTTTATGAAGAAATTACAACTTTCATTACATCTCCTCACTAATAAGGGTGTTTTGGATTTTTTTCAGCTGAGAAACAACCTTTTACTGTTCATTAAGAGTTGGTTATCAGTTGTTTAAGGTTTAAAAAACGTTTATTAGTAAGGCCCAAAACCTCACTTTATATTATTTACCTTTTATTCAAAATAACTTTAATGAAATGCAATTAAAAAATATGTACTTTATAAATAAATAAAATATACCATAAAACGTATATGCGATCATATCGACTACGATAGATATTAACTCGGTTGATATTTGGTTGCGCACCGTGTAAGGCACTTAGGTTTACTTCAAAGTCATGAATTGTTTGAATAAAATTGTATGAAGTTCGCTTACCTTCCAGCCCGTAGAACGCGTCCTCATCGATGTGGATGATTCCGTTCCCTTCCAACTCCAGTGAGTTTAGCAGCGTCAGGTGAGAAAACACCTTTCCTGGAATCTCTTTCAGGTGGTTGTGAGCCAAGCCAAGAGAATCCAAGTTACGGAGACCTAGTAAAAGTGAATTAAGTGATTATTTCAGCCTAAAAAAAAGGGTTTGAAAATGGAACAAAATGCTATAAGCAAAAAATCGCTGGTTTAAAATTATGCCAATGGGGGCGTTGGGGAGAGCCAGGGGCGATGGAGACAACAGGGGGCATTGAAGAACAGTAAGGATGCGGTAAAGGCATTACGAAGGCGCGGAAATTTATCTACTTACTTCCCCGTTGTGAATGTAGATTTATTTTAGCATCAACGGAGCAATTAGAGTTGACTTTAACAACACAATTTTACGATTGTTATTACAACTTTTAATGATACGGACATGAGCCTAGTAGGTGGACCAGAAAACTCTAATAAAATATAAGCCCACTCCAAACCCATCGCATCGCCTCGCACCGCAATGAGAGGGAAGAGTTCGTACGTCCGTTTCTCCAAGATACACTGACCCCCGATTCCTACCCACCCCTCAAAACTTTTCCTTCCCAGAACTTTCTTTCCTTCATTTCCTTTAATAGACCCTCCACACCATCCCTAAAGATGACATAGGCCCCGAGACAAATTATCCTCCTCAGGGCCTCCTGTGTAAAGCTAATTAATTATTTTTTTTTGATGTATAATTTAGTACAAACAGTTTTCAGGCTGGAGGTCAATTTTCACCGTAGATTGCACGAGGATTCTAACAAAACTCTTAAAGAATTTTCGATGTTGCTTTTTCTTAGATCTTGTAAACTTTGACCATTAAACCGCTTCATTAACAGATAAGCACAAATCCAGTAAAACCAATTTGTCCTACGAAAGAGATATGATATTTTTTATCAGTGATTGCAAATTAAATTCGTGTAGGTAATTATTATTTTTAAAATTTACCATCGTAAATTTGGGATGGACCAAAATTTGCTTCGTGATTTGTAGTTTGAGGAGTTATATATATAACGTATACAATTCCGAAAGTTATGGCCTCGCCAAACGTTACTGAAAATTAGGCTTTTGCTAACTCATGCCTACTTATTGTTACTACTGAGAAATGGACAAGTTAAAGTGTGTAAACGAATATCGAATTTTAATATCCAAAAAGCTATTACAACGAGTGCTTTTTTATTTTCACTTCCTTTAATTTTCTTTTCTGTTTAATTCCAAGTAAGAAACATGCCGTATGCAATCAATACATCTAGATGAGTACTGTGTTCGACTCAACTTTATTTGCGTTACCTATATGTACGCACGTACAATCATTCACCGTTCTAGGAATTATAATAATATTATGTGTGGACCGTTCAGACATGTTTCAATATGCTTTATTATCTAAGAAAACGTAAAAAAATCATATTGCAAGATTCTCAAGATGGCAAGTCTTAGCTTTGGACTTCGATACAGCGTGTCCAACATGGAGTTTTTATAAAACTAAAGGAAAAAAAAGGTTGAAAAAATTCTTTAAAAACAGCGAATTATTGTTCGGCCAAAAAGTTTGTTCTTTCGTAATATATTTTTGCTGTTGATATATACTAAAAGAATCTTCAGCAAAACTTTGCTTGAACATCGATTTTATTATCATTAAAACTTTCATTCAATTCTAAGGGTCAAGGGAAAAGTTAGAACCAACGAACGTAGGGACGCACGCAAACCGATTAATTCAACAAAGGCCCCGTGCAAAACATTAGTGCTCCCCAAGAAAAGGAATAAAGTTTAATATCACTCGTTCCTGAATTATATATTAAAAGGGTAAGCTTAGACTTTAGGTTAGATCTCTTTTGTATAAACTTGATGCAACTCTCCAATTCGACTAAACCTGAAAACATTATGTTATTTATAATATTCCAGATATCGCAACCAGAATTTACCTAAATACAGATGTGTTACTTGTATATGGCATGCTTTAATGAAATGTAAAAAATATATATAATTTCATAAACAGATCATACATACTGGAGAACTTTAAATATTTATATAAAATATAAATATTTTACATTTTATAACTTAACTTCTCTCTTTTTTGTTGTTTGTTTTTGGGGTGTTATGCCGTGTTGCGCTAACTCCTTCTTTAGCCGACGTTTCGGACAGCGTTGCAGTGTCCATCATCAGGGCAGATCCGGTAGATCCGAAGATGTGTAAATTTTCAAACCAAAATTTACACATCTTCGGATCTACCGGATCTGCCCTGATGATGGACACTGCAACGCTGTCCGAAACGTCGGCTAAAGAAGGAGTTAGCGCAACACGACATAACACCCCAAAAACAAACAACAAAAATGCTTTTGGCCGTGAGAATCTAAAAACTTACCTAACTTCTCTCTTGTTACATTTTGTATTAGAAAATAAGTAAGTTCAGGGATTCTGGAAAAATTCGTCTGTTAATTCTTAACAAAGGAAAACTGTAATATAAAACAAACACTCAAAAATATATGATTAAATGGCCTTCTCTCCGGTCTCTAGACAATGCCAAACAAACAAAAAAACAGTCCGTTAATTTAGTAACTTCATCCAAAAATTTATTGTAAAATATAAGCGTATTTTCTTTGTTCGCACTGTGTCAAGTTTTTCATTATTAAATAAAACCATGAAATATTACGTAATACTTATTTATACATTTGAATCGTTTGCCTACACATTCAAATATTACAGGTTATAATAAAATATTACCTAATTTGTTGTAAAAGTACCGTAGATAAATTTTGTGTATGGTTCCAAAACACCGCAGATTTTAAAAAATACGACAAATTTGTTATCCAACGTGTTCAGATAGGTGGTCGCTCTCCCCGAGGGCGAATTCTGATCCAGATTTGAATGAGTCGCTCGGCAATATACAAAAATTTTTGGCGACATCCCCGAGTGTGAGATTCCGGAACAAATGGTTGATTGGTTGATTTGTGCCAAAATCCCACTGTTCAACATGTGGCTGTTGAAATTTATAAATCCATATGTAAATAACAAAAAAAACATCTACGCATTTAAAGTGCATGGTAGTTATTTATACCTTGAATAACATGAGATAGACATGCTCGTAGAAACGTTTCATGGAGGCACAAAATAACGTAAGATTTTTTTTATCAATTCTTTCAATGTTCAAAACGTAGGGCGCCTAAGATGATTCAAACGGGCACAGATCACTCAGTTCGATTTCAATTCCCTTAGTACCAGCGAATTAGAAAACAGACTTGATATTAGTGGGTTTTGGAAAGAGCGAGAACAATAATTGCGAATGACATTGCTTAGTAGTTTATAGGATCTGCTGCATAAATCATTTAAATGATGGTGAAATTTATTTTTACCGTCAAAAATAAGCATTAAATCTTTTTTTATCTGATTCAGCCGATGAAAAATATTATCGTTAGTAAAAAGATGAAATTATAAAAGTTCAAACATGATCGGTTTGTGTATTAGTCGACATGGAATTTCGGTGTACTGAAGCTTGATAGATTGGTTTTGCCCAGTCTACTTGAGTCAATTATCGATTTGACTCAGTCTTTGTATTTTTGAAACTAAATTAATGTGCCGAAAGACGCAATCGATAAGTTCTTGATGATACGTTATACTTTTAAAGTCATCTGCAAACATTAATTATTGCAAATGATAGATGACAGAACCTTTTTCGTTTTTGAAAATTAGAAACAGAAGCCGCCCAAGATAGATCCTTGGAGAACTCCAGAGAAAACCGACCGAACTAAAACTTTTATAGAACGCCTATTGTAATTTTTTGATGTAAGAAGAAAAACATAGTAATCCTGTGGAAAAACGAAACACATGCAGCTTATTTGGAAGAGCATCAATAAAAATCTTTTAGAAAATTGTTTAAATGTCAAAATGAGTAACATCAACTTTTGAAATTCTTTTTTGTTAAAAAAACATTTCCTTCTTAATATTAATATTGTGACCTGATTAAAACTCGAGCCTTGAGATATCTACATAAGTACCGATTTCCATAAAATTTTGAAGTAACTTTCTATCGTTTCTTTTGGGCGTTATGTGTCGTATTATATTAAACAACACTTTAGGGAACGAAATTTACATCACACTCTAGATAATGATTCTATTCTGTATGCGTGTTTTTGATACGATGTTTTTCGTGCCAGCCAAAATGTAACCCTTCAACAAAATATTATCATTTTAGATATTCTAAACATGAAAAACGGAGATCGAATAATATTAGAAAGTAAATATGAAGCACACTTTACATTAAGGTTTTTACGTTATGCTATCGTATGTAATACATGCCAACATTTACACAATTATAATACATAGATACTATTTTTACATATGTTTAAAAATTCCCTGAAGAACTTTCACTCCTTAAAATCGATTGATTTAACGAAAATATACGTTTTTAAATTTATAAGGTTTTCGGCTCACCAAAGCTGTGAACCTATCATAAGCACACTCATTGTAAACAAATTTGATTTCATTGACCATTTTTCACATCCTGACATCAACCACTTTTTTAAATTTCAAAGCTCGATCATTCACATTTAAAACTCCTTCGTTGTCGTGAAAAATCAGAAAAAAAATATTTTACTGCCAAAAAGTTTCGTGTAAAATCTATACTAAAATGCTTGTTAACTCTCGGAATACATTTGCATACATTTTAACAGGCGGTAAAAAGCTCTAAATTAGCAAAGTAAAATATCATTTTGTGACCGGTGTACATTGAATCAGCGAGTTATGTAAAATATAATATAGCATTGTTTTGTGTGAAACTTTGCTCTTTGGTCGTATTTGGTTGGGCAAAATGTTGAACGTGGCGTATTTTTTTCGAACAAAGTTTGTTTGAAGTTGGATTACACTTTTGGGATATTTACCTTTGTAATCTTTGGGATATTTACTTTTTATAAACTTTGATTTTAGTAATATTATGCACAGAATATTAGCTGTTTCTTTTAGATATAATTTTAACAACGAACGTGTTGGTAGTAAAAGTATTCGTCGTATCTAAATATTCTGTTTGATATATGAGCATAATGGACATAAATAAAAGTGTACTGTATGACATATCCTTCAAAAACTTGCCGTTTTATTATCGATGAAATTCAACCACTTTTCTGTAATTTATATGTTAAAAAGATTGATTTAACAATGGAAAATAAGACAACTGTATAAGAACAAATGTAAAACACCAAAACCAAACTTAAATCTAAACTAAAAAGAGAACATTATACATATTCAAATTTTTAAAAAAAGTTTTATAATGAACTATGTAAGATCAAAAGTACATTTTCGATGTGTTCTCCCGCTTGAACAGCTGTGATTGTTTGATGAGGATAGCCCAAAAAACAATTTATTTCTTTCGCAGATCATTTTTTTTTGAACCCCAAAAAAAAAAAAATTATTTTATTTCATAAATAAAAATATTGTAACACAATAATAAAAAATGGGAAATCGTTAACGTATATCAAAATTAATAGAATTATTAAAAAAAAGTATTTTAACTAACCTGCAAAGTCACCTTCGGAAATAGAGGAAATTTTATTTTCTTGCATCTCGAGCTTTTTGAGGTTGTCCAGGATGGCAAGTGATTTCTGAGGGATGGAGTTCAAGTCGTTTCCACCGAGATTAAGCCTTTTCAGTTTTCTGAAACAAAAATCACCTGTTAGGAATCACATTTTATTAGACATCATTATGAGTTGTACTTACAAACATAAAAAGTTTTCCGGTACACCAAAATACTTGGTTATTTTCAATCCTATTCAAATATCAGCTTATACAATCAAAATACATTATACCACGTTGATATACTGTTGTGAATAACGAGGAAAGATTCTTAAAATATTCTTGGTCTCTGTAAAATCAGATATTAATGAAATAATTCTGTCAGATCCGTGTTTAAAACAACATATTAAGTAGGCACCTGAATTAATGACTTTACTTTTAGTTTACAGTAACATGATACAAATGTCACGTATAATTTAATGATGGCATTAAATCACAAATGAATTTTATTTTGACAGGTTTATTTTTAATCCATGAATCATGTTTTTAGTGTGAAACAACCTAAATTAACAATTTCCATAGAAAAATAATGAAAATCAGTACTCAAAAATGATTATATTTATAAATGCAATGCATTATGTGGTGGATTAATTATAAAATATGAATCAATTATATTGAATGGATTATGAAACACTGGTATTCAAAATCATCAATCCAGCACAGGCATGCATAAGAGCCTGTAATAGTGCAAATTGTAAATACCGCCTGTCCTATACAAACAGTACAATATGTGATTGAAGCGCCGTGATTGGATTTGCATTCGAGTATATAGTTCAAACACAGTGATTATAAACCTAACAGAATAATAATTATATTACAACTCAGAGAAGTCAATATTATCGTATTTGTAACTACATCATAACATAACCTGAATTTTCCCACGATAACCACATTTTTGACGAGCTCCGAGCTTAAAATGTTTGAAACACCATTAAGTGCAAATACGAAATGCTATAAGATAGTACAAATAATCTACATATCATGGTATATTTTCACCAATTTTTCTTTTTAAAAGAATCCATTCGTGAATGAATGTGAAAATTAACCAACTTCCCGACATCCAATCGAGTAGATAGAATGCATTGTCATCGACTTTAATGTCTTACAGTAGTAAATATAAGAAATATATTTCAATCCTAGACAACCGGGATTTGACGCAGTTGATAGCGCGGTTGACTCCAGTCATGGGAATGAAAAGTTCAATCCTCAGTCAAACCAAGTTTTCATAGACATAAAAATTTAACAGCATTTCAAAAGCCAGTCCCATGGGAGAAGGTTCAATTCTCAGTCAAAGCCAAATAAAAATCTTTGAAATTAGCTAGAGACCGGCCTAAGAAGATGACGCAACTAACTCAAAAATTGTAAAAAAATTGTTTATAGAAAAAAAAATTTTTTGCTTGTTTTTTTTTATTTTTATTATTTTAGAAACAATCGTGGGTACATGGGTAAAATAAGTTGTAAATGGCTTACAAGAATTTAGAAATAATTACGTGGATCGGTACACATGACATTTCTCCATGAAATAGATAAACGATATATAAAAATACATTTGGTTTATACATGCACGGCAGACGGCAAAGACAAACATTGCCAAGCTGAGAAAAACGTAACAATATTTCATTTCCTTCAACTACCATCACAGTTGAAAATTATTGGTGTTGCAATAATGAAGGCATTAACTAGACAGTGATTGAACTCTAGACCATCAGACCGATGATGTCAATAATCGAGGCCTTAGCTAGGAAATGATTGAACCCTCGACCATCAAACCGATTTCAATAATGGAGGCCTTTGCTAGGAAATGATTGAACCGGCTTATTTTCTTTTTTTCTATGAAAATCATAACATTAGAATTTTTTAGTAGATAGATTTATCCTTAGAATATTTTATGGGTTTATGAGTTAAATTTATGGTGGAATGTGCAAAAACAGTGCCATGAAGATATATAAAAAAACAGTTTGCAAAATTACGATTTAATACATTCAGCACGAAACATCAAACGATTTTTTAACAAAAGCGGAATTTAGCATTAAACGAGGAAACGACATGCATTTCAAATATGATACCAAATAGTTGATAATGCTCAATTAACTATTACCCCCCCCCCCCCCCCCAACCCTCACCATCCCCGGTGTCTGAATAGAAACGAACCCCTTAAGGCGGAACATGAATATTACATTGGTCCAACAATGTGGTAATAATTCATTAACTTCACAAATAAATAACCTTTGGAATGAATAATGTACATAATAATTGTTATTGTAATAGCATAAGATTACTGGAATAACAATTTATAGTCATGCTAGGACGCAAGTTGTTGAAAATTTTGTGCGAATAATATTTTAATGTATCTATAAAATTAATTTCTGATTTATTTGGAAACAACGATCGTCTTCGTGTATTTTTTTAGTTTCCCGTCGACGGGGGAAATCCACTCATTTTAAGGATGCTGTGTGAAGAGTCTTTAAAAAGAAAATGATAAAGAGGAAGTATCTGGGTAGGAAAACGGTATGAGGGACGGGTAGGAATCTGGACGTGAGTGTTCAGGAGTGACATACATATGATTCCATCCCTCCTACAGTGCAAGGCGATGCGACGAGAGCGTCCGGCTGGAGAGGTCAAAGGGCCTTCAGGCGGCCTATCCTGGTTCGGCCCGCCATGCATTGGTGGACAGACGCAAACACCGCTTTAAACCTTATCCGGGCACTCCTACCTAGTCACCAAACGTAGCGAACCACTTGGAGTGACCTTTGGCAAATGTGTTGGTTATCTAATGAATAGTTGCCGGGGAGGCGGTATCGATACCCACCAGGAGGTATAATAGGTAAAAACCCTGAATAAATTAATAAATTACATTCACAATTTTTATTTTAACATTTTTCAACATAACAAGAATTAATTCTGTAAACAAAAATCGTACATGTACCTGACATTTTAATTTATGGGCATTAAATTTATTTTTCTTTTTTTGTTTGAAGCAGGGCCGGCCCTGTGCAGGCCCAATTGGAGCAGTCCGCTCCAGGCGCCTTATACCTCTTAAGGTTTTTACTAGCGCTGGGCGCCGTTTGGCTCAGGGCCGAACCTGATTTGAAGGAAGATTGATAGTTTTAATGTAATTTTTTCTGCGGTGTTCACTCTATCTAGCTAACTAGGTCACTCGAGACCTAAATTGTAAGGTGAACATTAGCGTATTAGGTACATAATATTATGAGTAAAATAGACACATTTTATAAAAATAAAAAAAAACTAAAGCAGAGGGGTGCTCAACAGATTTTTTCGGGGAGCAAAGTCGATCACAGCAATTAGAACTCGTGTCTCTCAGTCTCAGTACAATTTTTTTATATTATAGTTGCGTAATGGCGCATGCGGTTTCTTTGTTCTTTTCCCATAATTCGTGGCTCAGCTCACGGAAATTTTGTCCTGTTTATACGCACCCGACGATGCCGCTGAACACTGGCCTAGACTATAAATCCAGGACTTATTATTATTAATTTCGATTTATTGAAGCGATCAATTGAAACGAATTTTGACTCCATAAAGAGAAAGATATTGTAAATATATGTTCGCAGCCCTCGATACACTTTCGTTTTGCGCAGTCATTAATTAACAAGGGTTAAAGATAATGAATTAAAAAGCTTTAACTGATTCCCACTACATGTTAGTAACCTCTAAAAATAAATCGCCTATCTGCCGGATAAGAAAATTAATGGCGGCCCCAAAGATATCTCACAAGCCGATATAACTTTAGAAAGTTCGTTTAGGGCCGGGTCTCTAAACCGCTTTCTTCGGTCAACTTTCGGATACTGTTTGAAGAATGAAGCTTATTGATAAAGGTTTGACGAGGGTACAAACCTTTCTTAAAACTTTTCTTTTAATGTATGATAAGTTTTGAATGATTTGCTTTTCTGGGGTCTAGGGAATATCCGCATGTTTCAGCGGTAATACATTACATCGTAGTGAAGAAGTGTTCAAGGGAGTATACGTATATATAGATTGAATCTAACAGTGTAGGAGCATTTCACGTAGAAACTGAAAAACTGAAGTGGAATAACATTTTCCTGAACGGCGTTTTATGCTCAAATCTCTAAATTCACCCACTAATTGGCTTATTAATGAATAGAGGTGAATTAATTAGGCTCTTAGAATTGAAAGAAATCATATATCATAAACACTGGTCTGAGGCAGTCAACTCTTAGATCAGCAACATCAGCAGCAGTAGGCAGACTGATAGAGAACCTAAGCGCAAGCCAAATACTAAGTTTGGTGATCGCGCTTTCGGAGTACTGGGGCGAAGGCTTGGAATAAACACCCTCCTGAACTAAGATCCATAACAAGTCCAACAGAATTCAGGTCTAAACTAAAAACTTACCTTTTTAAGCTGTCATAACCTTAAATTAAATATACCATTCCTAAGAGAAAGTCCAGTTATATTCAATTTTCAAATTATGTCCTAAATCCTGTTTCGCTAATAAACAATATAAAAAAATTTCGCTAATAAACAATTAGATAATGTTAATAAGGTGTTAATCTCAAGTGACCTACCAGGTAAGTATTGAACTGTATATTTTCTCCATAAATAGTTAGTAATAACATAGATCACTGTAGAAATGTATTATAAGTTTGTACAGCGCCCTTGGGGTGATTTCGCACAAAAACGGCGCTATACAAGTCATCCAAATATTATTATTATTATACGTGATCCGTGGGCTTAATTGATGCTCACTTCATCTAAGACGCGATCAATTGATTCCGCTCCAACTTGGAGAAACAAAAGTTGTCAGTTATGAGACGTTTAAAGACCTCATAAACACATTAACTCCCTTTTTAGTGTCAAAAGTACATGCGGACCGCCAATGTATATTAAAGTTATTATTTCAATTCGAGTTTGTCAATATATTAGTATTTTTAACTTTTACGTGGCCATCTGACATTTAGGAATGTCAATTCATAGACAGATGCACCAGTGTTATCAGCGTATATCGATTTGCATTGTCAATATCGGTATGGCTATCAACAGATCGACACTATTGTAAAATTTCCACTGTAGTAGAACCCCAGATGGAGAGACTCAGTCAGTTTCACCGACAAGTACTGAATTCTTGAAGCCAACCCATTCTTATTCCTAATTTCCCTCCTGTGATGGAACGAACGAACACGAACGTATTTAAGGCGACTCTTAATGGTAAATCACTATTTTAATTAAACATATATAAACGATAAGAAGGTTTTCCTATCGTTTCGCTGGAGTAGAATCCAAATAAAAAAATAAATCACTCATTAAAAAATATAAATGTAAACTACTAAAAAATATTTTCTTCAATAGAAATGTATGAACGCGTAAAGGAAATAACTTTCTGTAACTGATTAATTTTTTTGGTTTCTTATAAAATTATTTACAATATAAATAAAACCAGTTTTGTGTTTGAAATCGAACGTTTCTAGACTCCGTTTGTGAAACGATTTTAATGCCTATTACCTACAATATAAGATTTACCAAGAATATACACATTTTTGGCTTGCAGCTTCCTCTTAAAGAGTTTGTAATCTGGATATGTTTTGATGTCATAAAAAACCCAAAATTTCATTAATAAAACTACAATATATAATATAACTACATTACCACTATAGTGGCTGTATCGAAATGGTCACGATCGCATTGCGCAATGTGCATGCCCCTCTTAACATAAACTAACCCAACTGTGTGTTGCGTCTTTTTTCAGTGCCTTCATTTGACCGATTCCCAAATTATTTCTCTTTTTGTTGGGTTAAACAATATGACCATCGGTATGTCGATACAGCCACGAAATTTTAAAAATGATTATAGATTTTATTTTTCATTTATTTTTGTAGCGTTTGTATAACAGATAGCTGTCATGAACTCTTGTTATCTCTTAATATAATATACGTTATTAATTTTCTAATAATAAAACTCTATCTCCGGATGTACGACACTTAATCTGTAATAATAATCGTTGTAATCATGCGAACGTCTACCGTGTGAAATATATGTAAATACCTTCCCCGGAACTTAGTAGGCACTTTGTGATCCGAATGGGGGAGTATTTTCTTTGTTAGCATACTTTACGAACATGTTTTATGGGTACTATGAAACACTTAACGTATTATTTATGTGTGTCCATATTTTACGGAATGAATAAATAATGTATAGAAACAGACTATTGTACCCCGAAACCACGAGTTTAGCAAGCAATTCATCGATTTCCACATGGACAGAAATCAAGTGGCCAAAATGTATCGAAAAGACCTAATATTTCCTAGCGTCTACGCGCCGCACTTAATACTTCCGGAAAACTGTTATAAATAAATATCTTGTTTCGGTTATTATAATAATTTCTAACCAAAGTATAAAATATTTTTAAATAATTACACCCACAATATTGCATAGTTTAAGTTAACCGTACCTTCTTAAATTAGAGAAAAAATGCTAGTATAAAATAAAATAAAAAAACCTGTTTTATTAAATTTATTTAATTAAACCAGGTGTTATTACATTTATTTAATAAAACAAGGTTTAATTAATAAAAAAATTATTAAATTGATTGTCCTTACTTTTTCATAACTTTGTCAGCGCAGTTATAAAAAAATATGTATATATAATGAAGTAAAGCGAGTTTATATCTGCCCTGATGATAGCATGGTTGTACCGAAACCAGTTGTGGTGGTCCTATAAATCAATATAGTAATCCATACATAGATACAGTAAAACGTTTAAAATTGTACCGCCAGACAGTTATTGATTTAAGAAGTATTATGTATTGTGACAATATTATTGAAGCATGATCTACTGTATCACCCGTTATCATTTATTACTTTATTTAATTATGTAGGTACATCAAGCAACCATTTAAAAAAAAATAATTTCCACATATTCCTTATCTTCATCAGCTTTTTACTTGATAATTTCGTGACAAATCAAATCCCGTGACAGTGAGTGATAGTTCACCTGATAGACAGGAAAGTATCCCAACTTCTATAATTCATGACAGGATCAACTTTTTCACCCTCGCTGAATCTAGGGGATTTCATCTCTGAACACATTTAAACATACAAACGGAACGTTGAATTTTTTTTATAAAAGTTCCTTCATGGATACACTTATTAATGACAATGTCTTTTAAAATCACTAAATTAGGTGTGTAGATCACTTTTTAAAGTATTTTTGAAATGTCAGTTTCATGAGGTATCCAGTCACCCCAAAATGTCAATCTCTCCAAAAGCGTGCCGGAAACCATTAAAACTACACCAAATAATACATTAAAAATAGATTCTAAGAACCACATTAAGCACGGGTTGTTTTAGAAAAAATGAACAATTCTTCGAATTTCAAGATTAATTTTCAAGTTTTTTTCAGGTCCTGTTAATTGTTCAGTTCTGTCAAGTAATTGGGCTATAATGGTATAATAGAAATTGAATAGGACTTTCACGGAAACCGAAAATGAACGTTGAAATTTGAATGAATTGTTCAACTCTATGAAATAACCAATATTAAGTATTAATGTTTAAATCTGTAAATTTTAATGTAAAAACGACTAAAATTGAATAAAGTAAAAAATTTGATCGGGTCATAAATAATCGGAGTGTGTTGTTATTTTTGCAGGTGGGCATGCGCCTGGAGAAAGCAGCAGAAAAATGGTCGAGTAAAGTAAATCCATCAAATTACTTCAATCAATAAAAAAAACCAATCCATCTTTTTTGGATTGCTACTCATTATAAATCAAAAGATTATTCCATGGCGGACAATAAAACACGCACAAGCAATGCGCTCATCAGTGAGCAACGGTTTATGGATTAGCGCGATTTTTTTTTAAAGAAAGGCAAAAATTTCTGAGTTACAATATTTGAAAAGCTCCTACTACCATCACAGTAAGCGGAAAATGTAGCACGTGACGTGGTGAAGGCCAGCCGAAAGATTGAACCCACGACAACGACGTTTGGGTGGGTCTGTGATGTTTTAATTACTCCATTCATGGAAATGACTCTTCGACAATAATGACCGGCTGTCAGGGTGAATAATCGATTTAACCAACAAATTTGTCATAATCCATCAAACTACCACTTGTTTTGTGCGTTGTGACGTGTGACTTGAAATAATAATAATTTATGGCCACGCTCGACTGTTTGATCTCAGTTAATTGTTACAAATCGATTTTTTGACCGTTACAACCCGGTGTCTAATGTGATCACGACCCTAGAATAATAAATTACACACATATCGATTTTAAATTATATTCCCATTAGTTGATGTGCATTTTATTTCGTGGCTTCAGACGATTTTTCTTCATTTTTTGTTCGATTAGGATATTAGTATTGCCAGTTCTAGTATTTTTAGATGAAAGAATTATGTTTTGATGAAAATCTTTGACAGCTCTAATTTGTTTTTTTAATATTACATTCAAAGAAATTACAAGTTTCGTAAGGCATTACTGTAATTTAGGACACTTTAGCGAAGATCACAATCAAGAAATTTTTCATACAAACTATATATTATATTCTTACTGAGTTAGTAATCTTAATATATTGACTCGAAGTATTTTTATATGGTTATAGGGTATAACTAATCGAAAACTAATGTGTATATTTCTTTTATAGAAAATAAAAGAGTGATTTATACGTGCAAAGTAGTTTATAGAACATTTATACACGGGCATTTAAGTACCAAAAAAAACATCAACCTTATAATATTAATAATAACATAAAGTCTATATGGCGCAGTTCTGAGTTGTTTCACTTCAAATGCGCTAACCTTATGGTACAAAAGCTCACTCGAACCTAAAAACACAACCTTTCACGAATACGTGAGTTACGAACGTAATGTTACAGATAAAATTAGTTACTTGTTTACTATTTTTGTCAAATAAAGCTTAGCGTGCACGTGCACAATGAATATATTATGTAAAACGGATACGGTAAACCCGGCACCGGATGGACTTGAGAGGAGTGTCATGGAGAATAATGTATGACTTGGAAGCAGATAGAAGAAGCGGGTCTCTATGGGAAGTCATTGTACGAAGTGAATCATGTACTTGAGTCAGATCTTGTCAAAAGTCAGAATAATGCAGTAGTATTAGTAGTAGAATAGTAGTTTATAAGAATTTTGCTCTGCCGCAAGGAGGGGCGTTTTCAAATAGAGAAATACTATCTACAAAAACTTTTGTTTTCGTAAGACTGTTTTAATTTAATAATCAGTCAGGTTATTTATGATAATTTTCAAATGCAAATTCAATTATTTTTTGATTAAAAATATTTAATTAAAAAGAACTCTAAAATTGTGAATTTTGACAAAATATTTGATAAAAAGTTTTAGAAGAAATATCAATTATTTAAGTTCTTACATAAAATCATTTTTTTGATTATAAAAAAATAAGTTTGCTATAATATATATGTAAAAAATAAATTTACTATTGAAACCTTCTTATACACAACAAGTTGCCTACTAAAAAACATTGAAATCTATATAATTAAAAATGTTCGTTTGTTCAAAATCTTAAATCTTCGAAAGTTCTTCAACGATTGTTTTGAAATTTTAACAATATGTTGCGTTCGAATAAGAATGTGTTTTATATACCTTTAGTATGATGTCACCTGTTACAGGTAGAAAAATGCTTTTTTTTCTGTTGGACGTAAAAGTAACACGCGCTATTGTTGGCAATGTTACTATCTGTACCCTGCAATGCGTGGCAGGGTACAGATAGTAAAATAATAATATAAATATAATATAATATTAGTATGTTGATATTTGTCACTTTATAAAAATATATAATTTTGTATTAAAATAAATATATCTTGAAAATCCGAATTAGCCATTTCGCAGACGCCAACACTAATATAGAGAATAAGTATTTTAAAAACTGTTTGGCAGACCTTATGAGCGGATAAATGCATCAATTTCCATACAGAAAACTGTGCCAGGAATTTAGAAAGCCAAAGTTCACGGTTCGAAAGTATGTCGCTTTACCATGCGAATCAATAAGTTTATCTTAAACGTCGAGATTATTTTTTTTCTTAAATTAAATTTGAAGTCGGTAAACCAGAAAGAGGGATTCTTTGACCTCAAAAACGTTTATATGACTCTTTTCAATCTAATCCTAGGATGAAGGATCAAAGGACTCATCAAATCCAGGTTTTGAGACCCTGAAGAGATCAAGAGAAAGGGTAGGAACTCAATAAATAAAACACTGTATATTCTAGATATATGGCAGATGTGTTGTTATATACCGTATACTCTTATCATATGGTATGATCTTACAAAAGTGAACGTAGCGGTAAAATATATTTTGAATAAAACGTTTAGTATTTTTACGTACCCAAATATTTTGACATTATGACTGTGATAAATAATGTATTTCCGTTTATTTGCTATAGCTACAGGGGAGTTTTATATTCGTTAAATTAAGATTAATGAAACATTATAAAGATTTATTAAAATAGTTAAGAACTTTTGTCTTTATCTTTTATCCACATTTCTTCTATCACGGCTATCTTTAGACTAGCCTTGGTAGCCATTTGCAGTGGCCGTGATAAGCTGAAACCCGAAAGTATGGATAAAACGTTTGATAATATAATGAATTCCACCACGAATTGTCAGTATCAAAAATAGAAACATTTATAAACATTTTTTTATGAAAACCACTGTTCAACGGCTCATGTCATAAGTACGATAAATGAACTCAATATAAAGATATTGTTGTTGAGTCTCGTAGGTAATCCCACTTCACGGGACGGGCATTACCAAACCAAACTGCCAACATAATTATCAGTATAAACTAAAAAGACATTATAGGCGATTTTCACGTTTTTTTTTTTTTTTAAATTTATTCAACTAAAAACATAATAATAATAATAATTAATTTAGATAAATGTAGAACGATCCATATAGAGAAAGGCAAAATTGTAGATGGGGACGAGAGTATATTTAGAAATTTTCAAATTACTAGTATGAAAAGGGATGAGGTTTATAAATATTTAGGATACCCACAATCAAATAGATTAGACCATACTAGTATTAAAAATGATATTAGGATTAAATTTAAAACTAGGATCAGGAAAATTTTAAAATGCAATCTATCTGCTAAAAATTTAGTAAAAGCAATAAATACTTGGGCAATACCTCTATTAACGTACTCATTTGGCATAATTAAATGGTCTAATACAGATTTAGATAACTTAGAAAGATTAATTAGAACTACGCTAACAAAGTTTAATTGCCATCATCCAAATTCAGCTATAGAACGACTTAATTTACCTAGAAATTTAGGAGGTAGAGGTATAGTCAAAATAACTTCTTTAAAACATAATCAGGTAGAAATGCTAAGAACCTTTTTCCATAGGAAAGCTCATAGCTCAGAAATGCACGAAATAATTTGCAAGGCAGATAGAAATATTACACCTTTAAATTTATACGATGAGAATGCCAACATTTTTATAAATCCCAACCAGGAATTATTAGATTCCTGGTCATATAAAATTTTACACTCAAAACACTTCAATTATCTCAACCAAACATATGTTGACAAATTTTCGTCAAACAAATGGTTGAGTATTGGAGAGTTGAGCGCAGAAATAGAAGGATTTATGCTTGCCATTCAGGATAGAGTCATTAATACTAAAAATTATAGAAAGCATATAATCAAAGATACAAATCAAATTGATGATTTGTGTAGAAAATGTTTGGCTTTTCCGGAAACTATAGAACATATTATATCTGGATGTTCTATATTAGCACCGTCCGAGTATACATTTAGGCACAATCAAGTTTTAAAAATAATTCACCAAAATTTGGTAATTAAACATAACTTGATTGACTGCCGTAATATAGTACCATACTATGAATACGAACCAAATTCATTTTTAGAAAACGAATTTTATAAAATATATTATGATAAAACTATACTAACAGACCGAGCAATTAGTCATAATAGACCCGATATAATTTTACATGACAAAATTAAAAAAAATAACTTATATCATTGATGTCGCTATTCCAAATTCCTGTAACATTCAAAAATCTGTTAATGAAAAAATTAGAAAATACACAGATTTAGGAAACGAAATAAAAAGAATTTGGCATTCTCAGACTATAAAAATATTACCATTCGTTATTTCGGCTACTGGCATTATACCTAGCTCTCTCATTAAAAATTTAGGCGTATTAGATCTATCAAAAAATTTATATATAAAGATGCAAAAGTCGGTCATTTTGAATACATGTAGGATAACGAAAGATTTTTTAAATATTTATGTTGAGGGATCAGTAGGATTTATAGGCCCTGTTAGAAGTACTACCGAGCCGAACCCTCTGATATGAAAATATCTGGAGACGGTGAATTTTTTTCCCATTTGATCTCTGGTGAGTTGACGTGTTGTTGTTCTTGTATTGTTTTGTATTTATTTTGCTTATATAATGCACTTACATAATGTTGATTGACTAGATGATCATTTGTGGAAAAGTGAGTGGAAGGGTTAAGTTTTTCCTTTGGGGAAGATTTAACCCGGACAACTAAATCGGAAGTTTAAAAAAAAAAAAAAATTCTTTATTCCAGGATGTGGGGAGGTTAGTGCAATCCCACACATCCCATAGATGAGATAAGTACAAATAATATTTACATAGAGTAACATAAATAAAATAAATAAAAAGAGATTAAAAAATTAAAAATGAAATTAAGTTAAAGCAGAGAAGCACGGGAATCCAACGGATCTAAGATTGTATAATAAACATAAAAATCGGTAAGTATCGGATAGTTAAGGTTGGGTCAAGGGGTTATATGCTTACTTAGACAATCGACTAATGACAAAATGTGGAAGTTTTTTTATGCGAAAAAAAAATTCGAAAAAAAATAAATAGTCAAAGACCAAATGTTTTACTCCATATAATGTCAGGAATCAATAATTAAAGTGAGTAAAGTACGTCCCTTAACATCCTGTATATATATATATAGCATGTACCCAAGGATTTAAACCAGTGATTCCCGAGGATATTTACTCGTAAAGCGAAAAATTTAGATGTCGTTTTGATGTCCGATGATATTTTTTTAAATGAAAAACAAAAATTTTATATTTAAATATATTGGGTTTTTGTGTGAGTACCTACAAGAGACTCAACAGCTACCAACTGTCTGGAGCCAGTGAAACCATGGCCTCACCAATTGGGGTGTATTGTGAGGCTGGAGGTAGTGGTGAGGGGAAGTAGATTGGAAAGAGTATAAGAAGAGTAGAAGTATACTGTATATTATTTTAATTAATAAATTGTTAAATAACACAAATTAATGTAATAATTTTACTTGCGCAGGATTTGAAAATGTGACCTTCGGCTTGCTTATAAAGAGCCTTATCCCTCGACCAACTATATAAACTCAGTCTAGTTCCAACAGCACGGTAATAGACGAGACAGAGCGCGTACCACCGCAGTGCCGCAGTGTAATCAGTGCCGACGAGAAGATTAAAAAAATATCATCGAACTGCAAAATTACATCTTTGCTTTTTACTCAAAATGTTCTCTGGAATCACTGATTAAAACCCTTCGCATGCGTGATGTTACACCCTGTATATAAGGATTCACTTACTTCTCTAAGCCCTTGAAGGCGTCAGACTCGATGTTGGTGATCTTGTTCTCATACAGGGTGAGAATCTCCAGGGTGTCGAGGCCCTCGAAGGCGCGGCCGTGCAGCGCGGACACCTTGTTGTGGTTCATGTTGAGGATGAGCAGGTGGTGCAGGTTGCGCAGGGCGGCCGAGGGTACCACTCCCAGGGAGTTCTGCGAGACGTCCAGCTGCGTGAGGCCCTTGCCTGTAACAAACATGCCATTGTATATTTCAATGAAGCACATCTATTGAAAATGCTGAAAAGTTACAGGATTTCGTTCATAGTTAGCAGTACAATATTAACATATTAATATTGACATTACATAAATTTTGAAAAATATGAATATTACTAACACAATCAGTTGAAATTTCGAAAGAGATAAAAAGATATTTTTTGTTAAAAATATCATTTAATAGGTACTTTATCGCTTGCCTACAAATTCAAAGCAACTTTCAGTTCATTTAACCTAGAGTTACGCAGGCCACACGCACAACAGAAATTAGTATTTTTGTCTAGCGTGGAAAACATCGGTTCCAATTTTGAAAATGGCAATTATAATTTTTTTATTAAAAAAAAATATTTATCATATAGGTACTTCAACGCTTGTCTGAATTCTTTACATAATAAGTTCCAATATCGAAGTTGACACTTAAATCCAAACCAAATTATAGTACATTGAACCACGGTTACGAAGGGTGCACAGACAACCGAAATTAGAATTATTGATTATAAGTCTGTTATTAGTGCAAGTAAAATCTATATTGAACTTGATTTCTGATTATCGTGAACTCCGCCTAAGAAAAGGCATTTTGTGTGCCTAGCCCAATGAAAATTATAAAAGTACCCTCTATTCAATAGCCATCCACATTTCAAACATTACTAGTTTGTATAGCTCCTCAATCAAAAAACAATGGGTGAACTACATAGGGTGTTCTTTTAACTAACTGCTAAGGTTGCACACTTACATCCTATTAACTCGTGTAAATCCGAGATGTGTTTATACGGTGTATGTATCGATCAATTTTAATGTAATCACTTTTAGTTTTAGAAAAAGCTCCCTCTGAAGAGAAGCCACCTACTCGAACAATTTATGTTTAAACATGTACCTAAAAAAAAATTATCATTTATCATTGTGAAAATACCGCGAACCCCTTTAAATGAAACGGTTAATTTGATAACATACTTGTACGTAAATACGCAATAGTTTTCACATACAGAGTTTCGGTAAAATAAAATAAAAATTCACTAGAAATCCGGATTTATTCTGAAAATTTTATTTATGACAGTGCACACAACGCAACAGTACAAAACGAAGAAAAAAATCCTCGGCGCGCGTGGCACTTGAAATAGCGTGACCTAGACGAGTGTAAACAAGTGACAAACAATAGTTGAACATTAATGCAAAGAACCGAAATATTATTACGTTCACAATCTATTTCGTTTGCCCTTTTGAAAGTAATTTTTTTGTTGGTTATGAACTGCCTCGAATACTAGGAGCGCGATGTGAGGTCACAATATGACGTTTACAGCGAACGTTTGCCGCAACAAATCCCCAATGAAAAGCGTGACAGTTAAACTTACGAACCGCCAATAGAATATAAATTGCACTGGCCAATTAACGTGAAACGCCACGCCATAAAATATCTAGGTGGTAATTATTTTCCTAGCTGTTAGTCACATAATTTCAATCCATCATAATGGCTATCACATCAGCTTACACATGCAGATCATAAATATTTTAAAAAAGACAATTATTACAGATTTTGTCATAAATACCTCCTAAATTTAGCTAAACATAAAGTAAATATATATTTATTATAATTTATTATAGTCGGTCGGTGGTTGAGTTGACATCCCGTTTGGATCCCACTCAGGCGTAGTGTGTTCAATTCCTCGGCTCGCTAATTCCTCCATCACAACACATGCAAGAACACATTTCAGCTCGCTGTGGTGGTGGTAAGAGATTTTAAAATATTGACAGGTTATTCGTATCCCGGAAATGTTTGCCTTTATTTAAAATGAAGAAAAGTCCAAGAAACATGAATATTTCGCTTTCCAACTTTTTTTATACTTTATTCTCTATGTTTTGTAAATCTTTTAAGTATTTATATTAGATAATATAGCTGGTACTGGATTAAGCAAAAGTGTAAGCCCCCCTTGGTAGAGGGTGAGCTATTTCCACCAAATACCCTAATTGGTGGAATGATTTTTCCTTTTAGTTTTTCTATGTGTGCTGTTTAAAGGTCAGATGTTAATCAATATATAGGCCCATATATTTTTCACTATGTAGAATTATAGATTTCTTTCTTCTATTTGTAATGGTTTATGCAACGGTTTTATTTTTCGAGGAGACCTTAACCCTAGATTCATAACCATTCGTCCCATAGACCGCGCAAAACGTAAATTTGTGTAAGAAAGGTTTTGGGTGGTACGCCTGCTTTTTGAATGTGTAAGAGCGAGATGACAGATAGAGGTATAAAAGATGACGGATGCATCTGCTCACTCTCTTTTCCAAACCGACAGCTCAGAAGATAGAAGTAGTCAATCTGTACTAAATTGTTAAATAAACATTATATTCGACACGCGTTCTATTATTGAGTACCACCAAGTCTGTAAATAACAATTTGTTTCTAGTGTTTCGAGTGAAAGAGATAGAATGATGACCTCTCAAGTACCTTCCTAGATCGCTTGTTCATTAGTAACGCGGGTGTGCTTGCCTCGCAGTGAAGTCTTGTGGACAAGTTATAGACCTTTGATCGTCTGAGAGACGAATGTTTATGAATAGTGTAACTTTTGACGAGACTGCAAGTTATTTTGAAAACATTGTTTTTGATGAGTTCGAGTTATACAGAGTAAAAGTAAGTATATGATATTATTCTATATGAGTTATAATTTATAGTTACATCTTATTTTATCGTTCAAAATGTATTAATGTGTGTATTTTACATCAAATCTTTTTATTTTATTTTAGAGTGGATGATCGGCAAATTAATGACTATTTGAATCGTTTATATGATTCTGGTGATGATGATTTTACCAGTCAGCAAAAGGACGTAGAAATCAGTGATGTCGAAGATCATGTTGAATTAGATGAAATGGTACCGACAGATTCCGACAGTGATAACGACATGGTTACGTAAAAGACACGAAATGCCAACTTTGAAGAGATGCCTAAAAAGTAAAATCGCTGAAGTTTTAGATGAAATGCCTACCATTGCCACACCTGGTCCAAGTGGTACTCAAAAAAAGGTTTGTGGTTATTGTGATTATAAAAACCGGCATATGACAAGGATCCAATGCAAGCAATTCAAAAAGTATATGTGCATTAACCATCGCGGCCTCATGTGTGTGGAATGTACCGATGAAATTTAATTTTAACTCGTTTATTATTTTTTTTGTAACCTAATTAAACATTTTAAAGAGTGCCATACTTAATTTATTTATTTTATTTACAAGTACCCCAAAACTCGTCACTTAAATTTTGTCGTCTGTGAGACGAATGTTTATGAATAATGTTCCTCTAAGATAAGGTTATGAATATAGGGTTAAGATCAAGTAATAATTTTTTCAAATGTTTATTGTTATTAAGTATATTTTAAAAAGTCAGTTGTGTAATATATTATGATCCATTTGCGATTTTTCTTATAAAATTTCTATGTTTTTGGTCATTTTTGCGTCATGTAAGAAGATTAGGTTTAATTGGCTTATATTTTGATATGTATCTGAGGCGATTACTCATACGATTAACTTGAAGTAAAATTAAATCTTTCTTTAGAAAAACGTAGAAAGGACTTTGATCTCACCTGTATTTAAAAAATTATTAACAGTATGATAGACTCACCTACATTGTTTCAACTCATCCCCTTCCCGTAGACTCCCGTAGATTTTTTTGGTGTAAGCCTTAATGATTTTTGTCAGTAATTACGCAAGTAATATTTTACGTTGATTTGGCGAAAGTCGTGAACTCCATCAATACCTTGTTCTTGTCTTGACTTGACATATCTTTATTGTTTATGTGCTCTATTTTTGTCATGAAGTATTTTTTTAATTATCCTGTATTGTAAAATTTCTCCCTGTATGAACTTCGTGTAGTATGTATTGTGTTAAATTGGACATGGTCCGTTAGTAAATAAATAGTTGAGTTGACCGTGTTACTACTGTTAATCTCCTATGTCAACATATTGTTTTATGTTGTTTAAATACGATTTGATAAGTTTTATACAAGACCAGTTACCCCTCTTTTTTCTTTTTTTTTTTAAATCAATATTTCATGACTCACGGTATCGAAGGCTCTTTGGAGGTCTTCGATAATTGCTGTGACATGGTTTCCACTATCTACAATAAAACTTTATTTTAAAAATAAGAAATCTGAATAATAAATATTTAATAAATAATGTAATTAATGAAAGTATAATAGTTTTAGTTTTAGTGTAGTTGTCGATGATGAATGAACGCAAATTAACCCACTTACCGACATCCGATCGAGCTGAAACTCGGCAGGACTCTTTATCGATGACAGTGAATTCTATCAAATTTGGTTTCAATCACATAAACACATGAATATACGAAAATATACGAAATGAAAGTCGACCCTACACGATCGGCATCTTGTAAGATCAGTCGCGCGGTTGACACTGGTCGCTTTGAAGGAAGGTACAATCCTCACCCAAACCATTTTTTTTCAAATAGATTTATTAATTTTTTTACGGTTTTTTTGTTTTCTAAGGGTTCAATTTTCAAAAATTGAAACTGCAGGCGACTCTTGAATCATTAATAAACTTATAAACTGATAGACTTCTTACACATTTTGCACATAATATTGTGTGTATAAATACAGCATACATCTTCTTAGATTATTTAACTAACTATCGTCATTTAGCATAGTAACAAAGGATTGGGTGTATTTTTGATGTTATAAAATTATTTTTAATTATTATATGGGTACTCAGAAAACACTCTCCTTTTTTTGCGCGAGTTCGGATGTTGTTTCGTATTTAATTAAAATATGTTCTAGCTAGAAAATATTTTAATTGACCCGTAAAAATAATAAATTGGATCAAACAGTCGAGATTGGCAATTAAAAATAACTCGTCTACTTTAATGTCGGATGGTAAAAATATTTTTTCCGGCCTGACACAAATGTCCGGCCTAAACTGAATGAAATGGTAAAAATATTATGTAACACGGGCTTCTGGAACTAACGGCAGCGTGGAGAACAAATTGTGAACGTCACAACTTTATTAACCCACATTTTCCAAATATTTAACAAAAGCTCTCACAATTATTAGCCAGAACTGGAGCTAGCATCGCTTACTTTCCACCGATGGCAATTTCAGGATACAAATGTGTCCTGAAAAATTATTCATTTTCATCCTACCTACGTCGACTTTAATTTGTAAATAAATGCGGTGAAGCTTTTTCCCATACTTTTAATTTTAAAACTAGTCAATAGCACCTTAATCGCCTTTTTGTGCGACTACATGCGACATCGCGTAATAACTCAATATTTGAAAAAAAATTGTAACGCGTATGTGGTAATTGTTCATAAATATATTATTTTAAATATGTGATATCATCGATCAATGAACATCGATGATATGACACGTACAACACTCTTTTAAATTGCATGAAAATGTTTAAATTGTCAGATAGAAGAGTTTTCACTCATTGGGTATTTCTATATAAAATTCTAAATGGTGCATAGCTCAGAATTGCTAGCATTGATAAGTTTCTGGATTCCACTGGTTAATAATACTAGAAGTCGGGATTTATTTCAGTGCAGAAATTTTGGGACTAACTATATATAATGTGTAATTATTATTCTAATACAAAAGTCCCTAAAAAGGACGCTAATTAATAAATAAATTTCATGAGTTCATCAATAGTTAAATATATTTTCGTAAAGAATCTCCACTTCCTCGTGTCTTTAACAGTTCTTATTTAAGTCAGTTTGGTTAAACCATTTGAGAAGTTTTACGGACGAAATGGAATCATTAAAAATAATATATCAGAAATCAGAATAATAATAATTACTCACACACTTTATGTGTTCCTTAAATGTAGTGATAAAATTTCTAGAAGTCCTACATTATTAAATTATGAAATTATACTTTGCCAATCTTTCTATAAAAAATGTTGAAGGTTTTTGCACTTTGCAATGATTCATCTTCTTAAGGATGTTTTCTTTCTAATGGCGCGTTATTCTTAGAAAATTACTTCCTCAAAATACACCCTCATAGGCGAAAATCAATAAGCCCCTGAAAAATTATTCTGTGAATGGAAATAACCATAAAAATACTGACATCTCTTAAAATTTCAATAAAGAAAAATTTTACTAATAATTTACGTAAAAATACGTATTTTCAAATTTAATATAAGCCTGTTTTTCGTGAATCATTTTTATACAGGCACATGAAAATTCAATTTAACTTTTATGACCAAACAAATGGAATACCCTATTTGTAAGGAATTTTTCCAACGATGCCTTTACGGGAAAAGGCAAATTTAAAAAAAGGTTTTTTAATAGAATTTGAACAATTTATCAAATTTCAATGTTGATTTTCAAGTTCTGTGAAGGGTCTTATCAAGTTCTGTCTTTATATCATTATTGGCCAGTTGTTAAACAAAACTGAAATAATGTCAGATCTTGAATAGAACCTTCACAGAACTTGAAAATCAGTTTTGAAATTTTTCAAATTCTGTGAAACAACCCGTCCTTAGACATTTTGGGCGAAAACCTCTTCATTCGAAATTATTTTTTTGATAATTCATAAATTTTAAACTCCAATAAAAACTTTGGGTTTTTTTTTCAATAAATTGAATTAAAATATGGAACTCGGAAGGAACTAATTTCCTGAACCTGAGCTGTCTTTTTAATAACTTTTGAGAACTTATTAATTATGGATTATTTCATAAAAATACGAAAATTAATTAAGAAGACGTGAGAAAAAAAACGAATTCGTGTTGTAACAGTATATTTGTCTTCAACATTTACTGCATAAACATGTTAAGTGGCTGCTTGAATTTTTTGTCCTGTGTAATAATACATTTTCAGGAATATTTTTTAATGCCGAATTTATTCTATAAAAGTTGAGTTCTAAAATTAATTGATTGGGTACGGTATATCTATTTCCGGAGCTTGACTTCAACAAAAAACATCTTAGGACGGGTTGTTTCGGAGAATTTGAACAATTCATCAAATTTCAACGTTCATTTTCCAGTTCCGCGAAAGATTTTTTCAAGTTCTGTTTTTATTTCAGTTCTGTCAAGCCAATAACCTATAATGATATATTAACAGAACTTGCATAGGACTTTCACAGACCCTGAAAATGAACTTTGAAATTTGATAAATTGTTCAAATTCTCCGAAACAACCCATCCTTAGAGAAACCTTTTAATTATCTGTTTTCATATGTTCGTCTTTAGAATTCAATTCCAGATTAATTCATTCTCAAGAAAATTGTAATTCGAATGAAAAGGGATCAATGAATCAAGCCCTGCTACAATCCACCTCTCTTTCTATTCCACTCCTACAAATAAATAAGTAACTAGTAGGGATATTACTAAGTGTAACGTACCGGCATGTAGCTAAATAAATCATTAAACAGATGGACAGAACATAAACCTCAGTGAAATAATTGACTTACCTGAGATTTATGTATGCCGAGGTAGTACTTGTCTCATGTTTTATTCTAGGACTAACAATGAAAGCGGTGTTTAGGGTAAGGCTCTGCGCTTGTCAGTTTCCGTATAATATGACAATTTTGTGCTTTTTTTCAAAATCACAATTTTTTCAAAAGCCGAAACGAAACTAGAATAAATGTAAAAAAAATAAATAAAATGACACTGATTGCCCCATTTGAGCATAATGTCAAATTCGCATTTCTGTGAAATGGGACCGTTATGATAATGGAACGTAGTTGTACGATGGGTATGGGTCCAACTACGCGGTCACTGGTTCCATGGTTTGTCGCTTGTCACGGTTCCAAAGTCACCATTTGCCCTCGGGCGGTTGACGGTAGGCCGATACCCTCTGCCGCTCTGATATATAGATAATTGTCAAGATTGTTAGGAGGGTAGGCCAGAAATTGCTGTTAAATTATGCTAATTAGTGATGATGGTTGCGTTCGGCAAATAAATGTTGATTAATATTTAAGTTTCCATGTCACTCTTACGAAAAATGATTAATATATTTTTTTTGACTGAATATAAAGTAAATTTCACTTAAAATTAATTTAACCTGTGACCTGCAAACTGTATTTAGGGAATAAAATTGATCACCTGTCAAAAACTGTACTGTATTACTAAATGAATGAATGAAAGCATGATTTTGTGTTTTAAATTGTATCGACTTCAATAGCAGAGTAAATAATGAGCTCGACCGATAGAAACTGATTACCGCGTTTCGAATTATATGAAAAAAATATTTGTACATAATACGTAATATTTTAAAACCATAAATATGGTTTGACTCAGGATTGAACCTTTCTAACTAGGAACTAAAGTCGTCGACTGACATATATTTTGTATATTAACTTTCATCCGATTTCAGAGAAATGCTTTTATGTCCGCGTGTGTGTACGTGATTGCCACCATAAGTTGATAGAATGCATTGTCATTAACAACGAGTCTATCTGCCGAATTTCAGTTTGATCAGGTTTCAAGGAGTGAATTCATTCATTACTGAAAATAAAAGTGAAATTCAAATAGATATATTAAAAAAAGAATCGTGTAAAACTTTGAAATTTGCACAATTTTTTTTACCGAAAATTTCAAGTACTTGTATCCAAATAATCGGTCTTGAAATAACGTATTACATTACGTCTTCAATACTTTAAAAGAACTCGGTGGAATCCGGGTAACTTAAGAAAATACTAAATCCGATATTGTAGTTCTTAAACACAAAGGACTAAATTAAGAACCATCAATCAAATTTCAAGATAGGTTTTTTATGGTTCGCCAGCCAAGTGAATAAAAATCTTATATATCTCCTTCATTTCTGAAAGGCTTTCACCTCCTTATTTTTTATAATCAGAATGTTTTTTTTTATGTTTAAATAATCTAAGTCACACACGCGAGGCAGATTACGTATGCAGTATTATCGCAAAACACGACATGTGACACGGAACTATAAAAAAACTCCAGTGCTAACCCGGAACTTTTCAATATAACCTTGCCTGATTAACATTACGACTTTACAATAGTTTTTTATGGTCGAGATTATTTTGTTAATCTCTTAATATACTTTTTTATAAGTAATAACTCGTTACAATTAGTGATAAATACAGTGTAATTAGAAAAAACAACGCCACGCAGCCGGAAGTTAATTGGTGAAGAATCTCTACACGCGTGCACCGGATAGTTAACCTTATTGCTACGGTAAATAACGTGATGAAATAATACGTTTAAACCAGAATAAAGTTTCAACTTCCTTTGACAATTTGCTTTTTGACCACCTTCGCCGAATACAAACAGAGATCAAAAATATTGTCAAAGTAAATCATTGAAATGGAAAATAAAAAAATCAAATTAACTTCTTACTGAATGTTGGAACAATATAATATACTAGCAGTTAAAAACCCGCTCCGCGGGTTTTTTTCTGCTAGGCCCTGCGGGCGGCTCTACGTTGGGCTTCGCCCATTTTAAGTGATATTAACAACAGTTACATTTAATAGATAGATATTAGAACATTCACAGAGAGAGGGTGAGTATATATTGTTAAAACACGGAACAGGAAGGAGTTAATTAATAATAACATGCTAAATTTACGCATAATAAGAATGACAGTTGTTTGAATAAATGAAATTTTACGTATTTGTGATGGATTATTTCAAATGAAACACTATTATTGACTACATGTCTACAACTGATATTAACTGTTATCGTACCTAATATAATTAGCTCATAGGAGACTTGCAGTGCTTGAATATGTGTTACAACCGTCAATGTCTATAAGTTGAATCAATATCGTTTAGTTTGTCACAATTAAAGATAGTTTTAACAAAGTTGACTTAAATAATAGATTATTACATATTGATTAATTGTACCCGTGTTTATGAATAAAAGGAGGGTAATTGTGCGATGACATTAGCAGTCGGTTTAATTAAAAGGTGTTAATTTTACTCCAACTGGTGGTAATTCTTTACCTACAACTGTTACTGTATCTAATAAAGTTTAAAGCTAGATTATATACACACCTTTATCAGGAGAGTAAAAATCTATATATAAAGGTAGATTATTATAATATAGCGCCCCTGTGGTGATATCTCACAAAAGCGGCGCTATGCAAATTGTCCAATAAATAAATAAATATAATGTTTACATTTTATTGTGTATACACCGAAGTCAAAAATTAAATATAGATTGCAATTGGGAAAGAAGAAGTGGAAGGAGGGGGGAGGGGTAAGAGTAGGCTGGGTTTATAATAATTAGGAATTACAATATCGTTAGACGGGAAAGACCAGTTGAGTGGGAAAATATTTAAAAGAGAGTTTATAAAAAAAATCTTGTTAATTATATCTGCTTTTATATTAATATGTTTCCTCATTTCTAAAATTTAGAAATAGCATATAACCATAAAACAATATATTCATAAGACAAATAGCATTTAATAACGGTTATTCTAATAAATTGATAGTTGAAATACTAAATAAAAAAATTAAACACATTCTCTTCAAACGGTCTTTCTAAAGATAGAAATAAACAATGGCGTAGAATTCTGTTTGTGGATAACGATACTTCTAAAATTATATATATATAAACAATCCTGGTACCATTCAACTGGCGTTTTACACTAATAACAATGAAGAAATATATTCTTAATAATCTTTTACAAAGGTAGAACCAATAGAAACTTTGAAGTCAGAACTAAAGAATATCGCAAGGCTATAAATGGAAATAGTGAATCTGAGTTTGCAAATAATCTTTTGAATAATGATCACACTTTCGATAAAAATTCAGGTCTTAAAATACTTCACTCAGGATATAAAGCATCGTAAATAAATAATTTTGAAATTTTAGAAATTAGAAAACATGCCAATATAAAATCAGATATAATTAATAAGAAAAAAAATATAAATAATAATGATAAATGCCATTACAAAGTGATAAGCTTCCAGAAGAAATCTTCTTATAAAACGCTTGTTAATGGTAAGTATTCAAGTATTGTGAGCTGCATATTTAAATATTCGCGCCAGGCATTTGGTTCGTTTTTAAACCGCCAGAGGTGCGCTCTGTCGGCCATCTTGAAGAAACGCGTGAATTTTTATAAACGTCAAACATAATCACGTAACTGTGGAGAATTTTCATTGTAATGTATTTAATCCAATGGATTATGAACTTTCTAAAACATATTTTCTTCGATATTATCCAAAAATTATATGAGCAGAAACGATGCTTTTGAAGAAATCTCGTATTATTATGAGGCGATCCTATTTTAGTATGGAATCGTGTCTTAATATTCAAGTTACCCGAAACAGACAATGTTAATTTGACCAATCAGAGGGCCTACATCGTCCAGACGCTGGGACAATAATACTATCAGATAGACGCGCTGTAGAAATCTCTAAGTGGCAAACAAAAAGTACGTCAATTGTAGTGCTTTCGATTTCGTGATTTCAGTACTAAACTGTCATTCGTCGCGTAAGGTCGTGTGCTACCTCTAAGTAAATGCCCCCGTGTATGATGAGGAAGTGTTTTTATTACTCGGCAAACACTAAGAGCCAAGGAATAACATTTGATTTGTAAATACTTGTTGTTTCCCATCTGAAGATAGAATATGCAAGGCTGGCTAGACGACAGATCTGGGTGCGCAACTAAACTTCACTGTTAAAAATAGTATAATCACTATATTTATTTATATGCCTGCGGTAAAACAACATACAAATCAGCAGTAACAATGGGTATCAACATGAATCGCGTCAATTTGCACACTCGGTGCTCTTTGATGGCACGGACCTGACTTTCAACTCTCATACATAAATACATATTTTTTATGTTTATCTTTGTCAATTAAGAATTTTCTTTGGATTAGAAACACAAGAGTGTTTCTTACTTTCCAAATTTTATCTTAATTTTTTGGGACAACAACAAGTCTAGATTGTTGTAACGCCTTTGCTTTTACTAAATTTATTCAGAAATTCGTGACCAATAACCGTCAGTGCAATAGATTCAAGAAAAACTCTTCAACTGTGCGATGACTGCGAGTTGACAACGCACCGCATTCCGTGACTAGCTTGTCCTGAGGTGAATTGAGGCCGTTACGGAGATGATTAGCGTGCTTTGTAGTATGAAGTTTCTTACATATACTGAACGGCTCAAGGTGAGGCGATGCTGATCTGGTGCCGGGGTGGTATGTGTGCGAGACCGTTGCCATAAACTTCTATCGTATCACTAAGAGGAAATTATGTCTTTGCGTAGATCAGTTTGACGGGTGAATGCGGCAGTAAGTCTTTATTTAGAATATACAAGGCACAAAGTTACTTACCGATGGAGCTAAGGGAGGACTCTTCGACCACAGCTAAGCTGCTGTTGTGGATGGTGAGATGACGGATGTCCAGCCCTAGGAAGATGAATCCTTGCAGCTTCGGCAGGTTATTGTGGCGCAACTTCAGGTAAAATATTATGGCGGATCGCCCCTTCAACACAGCCATGGCCCTGGAACAAAAAACAATAAAGTTAATAGGAATGAACATAAAAAAGTTGCATTCTATCTTCTCGGCTATTCTTATTTTTCTTCTTCTTAGTGGGAGATAAGTGGTGGAGGACAAAGTGGGATGCTGAGGCTATTCAGCAGTCGATGGCATCGGGAGATCAAGAATTGAGAAAACCTCATTGAGAAAACCTCGTATGTTCACGGAGGGGCGAGTTCCCGGATATGCAGCCCTTATTAGATCCAGGGTGGCAGGAATGAGGGAAAGGATAAGAAGCTCTGGAAATATACTCACTATGGAAGCCCGCCACTCCATCCTCCAGCATTCACGCACACTGGAGAAAAATACTAGCGCCTAATATAGTCACGGCTCCCTAAAGGTGTCAACTTTCTATTGTTCTATTATTTTTATCATATTATTCTATTTTATGTTCAATTAATCTGTTTTTTTTCTTTGTTTTCCTGTTCAATTTTTTTTTTGTTTTTGATCATATTTTTTGTATCTCTATGTGGAATGTGTGGGACTGCACTAACCTCCCCACATACAGGAATAAACTTTTCAGATTTTATGTCCGGGTTAAATCTTCCCCATAGGAAAAACTAAACCCTTCCACACACATTTCCACAAATGATCTAGTCGATCAACATTATGCAAGTGCATTATATAAGCAAAATAAATACAAAACAATACAAGAACAACACGTCAACTCACCAGAGATCAAATGGGAAAATAATTCACCGACTCCAGATATTTTCAAATCAGAGGGTTCGGCTCGGTAGAACTCCTAACACGGCCTATAAATCCTACTGATCCCTCAACATAAATATTTAAAAAATCTTTTGTTATCCTACATGCATTTAAATGACTGATTTTTGCATTTTTACATATAAATTTTTTGATAGATCTAATACGCCTTAATTTTTAATGAGAGAGCTAGGTATAATGCCAGTAGCCGAAATAACGAATGGTTATATTTTTATAGTCTGAGAATGCCAAATTCTTTTCATCTCATTTATTATTATTTAATATATTACATAAATTACAAATCACAATAGCCTTTATATTTGGGATTTTTGGGAAGACGCGTAGAATAGATGAAAGTGATATGAAAATGAGAGAAACTTAATTTTAATCCTATCGACATTAGACTTCCAATTGCTCGAAATTCTTGGAACTGCGTTAGCTTTAGGATTGGAAATGATTACGGGGAAAATGAATGTGGGTAGATTGGACGGAAAAATATTGGTAGAAATCAAAGGAAGAGTATTACTATTTTCTACTAGTAAGTACTATTTCCTAACTATACAAATTCCCAATCATTGGAATCAGTGAGAATATGTCATTCATCATAAATTATTGTTGTAGGATTAATGTAGCACTTACGAGGGTTGGAGGTGCAAAGACATTTTTTTGAGGAAACTCGAGAGAACCTTCATGCTTAAATTCTCACCACAGAAGAAATACAGAAGTGCGTTAGATCCCTAAACATAAAACCAAAACGTAGTTTCCATTTAAAGTAGCGTTTTAAATCTAAATGGTGGTCTTTCAGCGGGACGGTACACACGCGCCGGGAGAAGAGCCAAAAATCCCAGATTCAGCTACCCCAGCTTATAAAACCCAAGCTACAAAAATATATTGACTGCTCCGGATTCTGCCATGCTCAATTCACTGCATGTTCTAAATAATTCAGGGGAAACCGATAGAAAATGTTTTCACACTTCTTCAGCAATTCACAATAGCCAAGAACTGATTCTAACAAGTAAATAAATCTCTGGGTGAAATTTTCAAATTGATATAAAATATAACACTAATATATAACCGTAAAATAATACAGTAAAAAATAGTACTAATATGTATCCGAACGATAAAAACTTGAGAAAATAGCTAGAGGCACACACACTTTCCAATACCACTAAAAACGTGAAATATCATTCTTTTACATTAGCTTCCTGAGAGAAATAATTCCTCTCAGGGCATATATCATCTTCGGAGATGCTGTATGGATGGTCTTTTAAGGAAAGGAAGGGGATGAAGTTCTGGGAACGAAAAAAGTTTTAGGGTTGGGGTCCAGTAGTGAACTATGTATAAATCCGTCTCTCCCACTGCGGTGCAATGCGATGTTCCGAGAGTCCTGCTGGAGAGGTCATAAGGTCTCAACCACTCTCTCCGATTCGGCCTACCACGCAGTTGATGGGCAGATTCATCTGTCGCCAAGACCCGAAAAAACCTCACGAGTCACAAAACTTGGAGTGACCTGTGGCAGATTTGTTGGTTTTCCAATAAATGATTCCCCGGCCGGGGGCACACGTACCCGCCTCCCTAATGGAAATTTAAATATTTACTGCAGTTTTGCATTATTTTTCCTGTTTTATTCATTTAGTTCAAGGAAGTCGTGTGCTCTACTCGTCGTATGAACGGAGAGTTTGCATTATTTGCCTCACCGCTCTTAACTCTTCCCTAACTCTAACTCTTCCCGGAAAGCCAGTACCTCCTCTAGGAAAACTTTATCGCTTTATCGTATTTTTGTTTGTAAGCACAAATAAAAATACAGAATTAATTAATAATCCAAATATACTACATCGATAAATAAGTTAATAAATAATTGCGAAATTAACAATAACTGCTTGTCACAGAAATGATTTCATATTGTTATTTTGTATCGTATAATGAACGAACCAGTATTAACAAGAACAGATCCCACAAGTCAGAAGTGAATTAATTGTTCGTTTTTCTTTTTTACTTGACTTCACCATTCTTTGGCCTCAAGCTTTGGACATAGACCATCTTTTTTTTCAAATTGTTGTAGTTATCTTTAAATCGTCAGACCATATCACGTGAGACCGATCTCTGCTCCTCTTTTCGAACCAAGAACACCATTCTATAGTACTGTGATTTCAACGGTCGTCGGTAAGTCACATGCCCAAGATAAATGATGTTGGAGCCCAATGCATGGGCCCATTTCAATGGGTTGTTAAAGCCAAGTTCATGAGACCAATGCATGAACATTGTGATCAAAACTAACAGTCAGTTGTAATATGCTTCATTAACATTGTCCTGAAACTATACGGAAAAATGTCAAACCCGTAAGCTGATCAAGCCACCGCCCACAGTGGCATCCCTCAATTGAGCACTCAATAACTATAATAACTTACTTGTTGATATGAATCGGGTCCGTGAACTCGCACAGCAGATCCAGTCCATTCTTCTTGACGCTGCACGAGCAGGGTGTGATCTCAGCGTGCGGGGGGCACTGCAGCGCGGCCTGTGAGGCGACGCCCGGGCACAGCGTTGCCAGCACCGCGAGCGCGACCCAGCACGCCCAGCGCGCCCAGCCGGCGCCCGCTGACCGCCTCTCGGGCACGCCTGGCCCGCCCAGCCCGCCCATCGGCCGCATCGGCCCGCTATTCGGAGCTGCAGGACATGCTCGCCGCCGCGACGGGACGCTGTTTGAGCTAGAAAGAAAAAGGTGAAAAACATTATTAATTATTAATCCATTATTTCTACTTAATTTATGTATTAGGTCACATTTACGTAAGTAATATTTACTGTGCCTGTCTCACTAGAGATATCCTGCTAGTTACAAATATTTTAACAACAATAGGTTCATTTCTAGATAAGCTTCATTTTGGTAGGTATATTTTTTTGATGCGTAGGAACCAAAAACGTATAACAGAATTAAATCAGGTTGGTATTCGTAGCAATTACTGACGTTACAATATAAATATGTAGACGCACTCTAGAACTCTCAAAGTGGCAAGCAAAAGAAACGTCAATTGTCGTGCTTTCGATTTAGTAGTCGAAACTTTCGCATGTCGCGTAAGTTTGTGTGCTACCTCTAAGTAAATTGCATCATAAAAGTTCAAAGATGCCCTTGTGTGTGCTGAAAAAATATTTGCAGTACTCGGAAAATACTAGTTAAAGACAAGGAATAACATTTAATTTTTGTAAGTATAAGTAAATTACTTATTACTGTAGAGTATTATAAATAACACAATTATTTCGACTTTCATTTCGTCATTAGAGAAAATGCGATGCCGACCACCAGTCCTGGGCGCACAACAGCCAAATTACGAAGTTAGATAAGTCAACTTAAAATAGTCCGATCACTCTGTTTATTTATGCTGGCTGTAAAACAACATACAAATCAGTTGTAACAAGGAGTATCAAAAACAATGGTTGCAAATTTGCAAACTGTCGTTGCTCTATTAAGGCATGGCACTGATAATGTGACACATCCGTCACGCGCCCAGGCTCCTATTCTAGTCAGCCTTGAAAAAATAAGACAACGAAGGTAGCATCACATAAGTATATTATGGATAACTTACTAGTAATAGACCGTCTCACATATTAGATTCCATTTGCCGACTAGGAACACAAGATAAAATGTTACATTCTTCTGCAATACATACACAACCAACTATCAGATACACCCACTAACCAATAGGATTTATGATCTGGGCAACAAGTTTGGGAGTACTACTGATATTTATTGACTCCATTTATAGAACTAAGCGTAATCTATACCAGCACTTTGTTGAATCCTACAAATTATAATAGCTTTGGTAATCTAGTTCTATTGATTTGTCTCATATATATAATTGTTCTACTTTCTATATTATTTTATGTTACTTTTACACGTTGTACTAATATTGTATAATTTTCAGTTTATTAGTTTACTGTTATTACATGCTTTAAAAAAATTGTGTATAATTTTCGATAGCTCACTACTTCACTAGGTATATTCTGTTCTTAAAATCCATGTAAAACCAAAAACAAAAACAATGTTTACGAACTTTGGCGAAAATGATTTAATACACACATATTTTTTAAATATCTTTTTGTGTCAAACATGAATGAATTAAGAATTTACTGGAAATAATATGAGAGTATTTCTCACTTGCCACATTTTTCTTTAATTTTTGGTGACAATAACAATACATATATTGTAACGCTATTGGTGACAGTAATGGGATCAGAGACCTTTTAATTTAGATTTGGGTTTATATTAAAATGAACCAAGTAATTTTATTAGTTTTTATTTTTTTATTTACAAGTGCATTTTTTATAACAGTCATTGATAATGATTAGACCACCAAGCTAGGCAATAATAACAATAATTAATGTTTCTGCTAACGTGGTTGTTATTTAAATACAAAAAAAAATTGTGGTGGTATAGATTCATATGTTCCTTAAAGGAATTTGACCCCTTTTCAGATAGCCGTTTTTAAACACAGGTTGTAAAGTGTTTAATTGATCATGATCTTATTATCCTATAAGTTATTTCATTTATTAGCGCTGAATCCCTTTAATTAACTAAACTATTAGTTTTAACACTCGAAACCATTTGAGAAATTAATGCTCTTTAATCTAATTGAAAAAAGTGTTTCGTACTGTTGAAAGAAATAATAATAGGATTGGAAAGAGCTGTGAACTTCTACGAATTTCGAATAGATTGAGAGACCACAGCAGAGCTCACCAATTTAGAGTTTTTGTACACAGATTTTCATTTCTGCCATGAGTTTAAATACCTTTATTATTTCCTAAAATATCCAGGTGTAACAGTTCAGTAAGTCTGATAAAAAGAAACATAACAATTTAATTTAATTTTACCGATTTGTAAGCGTTTTGTTCCGAATTCACTATGTAATATAAATTCGTTATATAGTCTCAACAAACAACCAATTCTCTGTGACCAAATGTCATAGAAAGACCGTGAATTTTGAATGTTCTATGAATAATGTTCGATTTGATATGTTATCCTTTTGGTTTACACAACGTTTTTGAAGTAGCTTGTAAAAGAAATAATATTTTGTTCTAGAAATTGAAACAACAGGGTGAATTGAACTGTGTTTATAAGTAGAACATTATGCAAATACACATTATGGAAAAAAATGCATATTACTAGTGAGTTGCGTGATCGGTGTTTCTGTAAAATCAACATTGCTAATCGGAATGACTTGAAACACAATTTGTATGTAAAAAAAGAGCTCTTTTGTTAGTTCGTGGAAAATTAGAAACGTACTAGCCCAGACCCATGAAAAATCATGGGATATTATAATTAGTGGGACTTGTGAAGTATTAGCCTTCGGATCATTGCATTTCAAAAGAAGAAATTTATTTGTCAAAAGTAGAAAAACTTAAAAAATTACGACATCTATCGCATACGTAAAACGAAAAAATAGAAATGCCCATTTCAAATAAACAATTACAAATTAATAAAATAATTTTTCCATCTAATTTATTGTTTGTCTGACATGATTTATACATATCCTTTATATACCTCTCTAATTTTAAATGGTTAAATTTTAAAATAACATAACCCCTCGATCACGGAGGCCGTCAAGAATGAGTTGTTGAATGGTAGGGAAGGTTCATGACACATTTTCCTTATATCTATTATTTTTAATATGACTCAAATCTATTCCGGGATATACCATTTCGTGGTTATACTGAGTTAACACCCCGAGGCGGCGTAGGGGGATGCGCATGGGTGGTGTTAAGTGCTGTGAACAACAAAAAACACCCAAAAGAACCTCAAAAATATGGAAGTAATACATTGTTTGAAAACTTAATACAAAATTCATAACGGATGAAAAAAATACTCAGGACAACAGGATAACAAATATCGCAGACAATGGAGGATATGTTATTTTATTTAATCTGCTGGGGATTTCAAGTATATTTCTACATTATTATAAATTATAATTATTATCTACAAAAATATAAAGATATAAGTATGAACATATGTTTATATATTTTTTAATACCAGACAACTGGTAAATGGTGAAATGATAACATATTTACTTGTAAATTAATTTTATGTTAACACAGGCAAATCATTTTGAGGAACTCTCGTTTGAATAATAATAATAATAAGAGTTTATTCCAGAATGTATGTAAGGGTCGTGCAATGCAATCCATTCCATATTTTGAAATAACGAAAATGAAATCGTACAAGTAATAAGAATAAGACAAAATAAAAATACATCGATAATAATAATAATAATAATAATACTCGTGGTCCCAGGGAGCCATACGGCAAAGTATCAAATGTCGTATACATATATGGGACCGAAATTATATAATAAAATCCTTAAAGAATTAAATATTATAACATGCAAAATGTCCCACATCGGTTCAATAATAGCTAAATGGTTGATTGGCTTGGGGAGGGTGGAGTCTGAAAAACTATTAAATAATGTCACTTAAAATTTTACTTGGTTACCTATTAACGTCTCATTTACTTAATACATATTCTATTTTGATAAAAAACAACAACAACACTTTAATTAATTTTACAGAATAAATTTTAAGCAATTTTAACCGCATTTGGTTCCTTAGAACGGGCAATCTGCCTAGCTAGGAACTAATATCGACAATTCATAATAACACCTGTACTTATTCTTAATATACTTATACAGTTATTGCAATATTATAATTTTGTCATTTTTGCTATGTACATGTAGCTAATTTAATGTAATAAATAAATACATAAGCAAAAAGATGCGGAATATAAGTGAAAAAGTGAATGTGTCTGTGCACACCGAAAGTGGTCTGAAATAGTTTGCAATACCCGAGCGCTGTCCCCTCTTACCCCGCAAGAGTCCTACAATATGGTACATCACTACAAAAGCAAGAATCTCATGGAAATGATTCTACAAGTCCATTCAAAGTAAATTGAAGAATCTATGGATGGCTTAAAGCACACTCTTATGTATTATGTTTTAATTTGTAAATTACAATAATTATGAAATATGTTTTATTATGAATATATTTACAAAAATATATTGTACATACAAAGATGAACAATTCAAACTATAAAACTAAAATTTGTCTAAAATACTGGACATAAAGTAAGTTCGCTTCAAACCATCGCTACCATTGATCGACACAAATCGAATATTTTTAGTAAGTGATATCGATAACAATAATTTCATTGCAATGTAATGGTTTTGTTTCAATAGCCCTATTTTTATAAACTTTAATGATGTTGATGAAAAAACGCTTATGGTAATGAATCTAAGCAAGAACATCAATATTTATTTTATTTTATTTCTAAGTCATACTTATGGAATAAAAAGAACAATAGTAACCCTATGCCCTCCACATTAAATGATATATTATTATATTTTGACGGCCGGCATAGTCCAGTGGTAACGCATTGGACTGCCATTCCGAAGGTCGCGGGTTCGAACCCGGCGTGCGCAAATAAAAATTTTATTTGATTAATTTGTGTTATTTCACAATTAATTAATTAAAATAATATATAGTATATTTGCGGCACGTTCCAGAGTGGAAGATACTACCAGTATCGCCCTGGTGTAAGACCACCATTCAGAATTGAAACGTTGCTCCAAATGGCTTTAGCCGTGTTTAGTGACTAGATCTGAATAGCCAGGTACTTCCCCACCTTCCTCTTTCCCTTCCCCACTTACCTTCAGCCTCACAACATCCCCCAATTGGGGATGCCATAGTCTCACTGGCTCCAAACGGGAGCAGTTGGGACTCTTGTGAGGTATTCACTGTAAAAAAAAAAAAAAAAAAAAAAAAAAAAAGATTTAAAAACTAATGATAATAAATAAACAAAAGCTTTGCAAACTTTAGGCATATGAAATGTCACCAATCAAAGTATTGGTAAAATTACGAGTTTTAATTATTTTTTATTGTTTTTATAGTGTTTTTTTTGTTTGATGATAGAAAAGTCGATATGTTTTCCATCCCTATTGAATTTATAAAAAGCAAACAGGGAGTATCCGCACTGGAAACAATCAATACAATAATGTCTAGTTCATTATTATTCCCGGTGAAACCTAAGCTTTGGAATATCAATGAATCTGCGACATAACAAAGGCTTTTTCTCATTCAAATTCTGTCAAAGCCTCTCAAACTGATTACACATTTGGGTGACAGCTACGAACGATACACAATGAGAGACAGTTCAATTGTCTACGAAATAATACAATCAAAATAATATTCATTTTGCCATTGTGCCATTTCGTATTTCAAAGACTTATATTTTGATTTATCGTGTCAAGTATAGCATATTTTTGTTTAAGAAATTTATTACTAAATTACTTAAACAAAAATATCCTTTTTGTGTGTGTCTCTTTCTTTCTATTTTGTATCTCTGTCACTCGTTGTTTTTATGTACTTAAATAAATGTGCCTGTATTCAATGATATTTAGTTAATAATTAGCCCTGACGAAGCTTGGAAAAATCGAAACCCGGTTGGCGATCTTTGTTAATTCAAATATAAAAGTGGTGTATTACAAATTATGTTTTTTCGTTTAATTTATATATTTATAATGACACTGGCCAGTAAATTTATTGTTTGATAATTACGGTACCGCCTCCCCGGGAACCGTTTATTGGATAACCAACACCTCTGCCATGGGTCATCCTAAGTGGATCGCTACTTTTAATAACTTAACAAGGGGGTTGCCCGTGTTCATACCCGTGTTAGAACTTGGTGGCAGGTTGGATCGGGAGAGACTGGTTTAGGGAGACCTTTTGACCTCTCCAACAGGACTTTCTCGGAACTGCACCACAGTGGGGGGGATAGATTCATACGTCCGTCCTTCGTGGACACACTGACCCCCAAATTCGTACCCAACCATACAAGACTGTGTAGAACAAGCGAGCTTGTCAAAAGTCATGCACGATGTTAACTAATCGAGTATTCTAACACGTTAAGTGATAGGAAAAATTCTAAAGACGGGTTGTTTCGAATAATTTGAACATTTTTCAAATTTCAACTAATAACAGAACTTGAATAGAACTTTCACAGAACTTGAAAATCAATCTCGAAGTTTGATGAATAGTTCAAATTCTGTAAAACAACCCGTCCTATGTATTTCATAATTAGTCGCAACCCAGTAGGAACGGCGAGTCACCAAAATTGAACTAACGAGTTATTCCAATTTCTGACTTGCTTTTAGTTCAATTTTAGTTAGATTTTTGCTTCAACCGACAACATATATTCCAATTTCTGACTGGCTTTTAGTTTAATTTTAGTTAGATTTTTTTTTCAACCGAAAACATATTTTCGAATTTCTGACTGGCTTTTAGTTCAATTTTAGTTAGATTTTTGTTTCAACCGAAAACATATTTTCCAATTTCTGACTGGCTTTTAGTTCAATTTTAGTTAGATTTTTGCTTCAACCGACAACATATATTTCAATTTGCATGCTTTGGATTAAAATTTTGCCATAGATATTATTACAACGGGTATATACGAGTATTTACCTACTGATTAAGGTTAATCCTTTTACTAAAATTAAATTAGTAAATAAAATATTAAATTTTGTAAGAGAACATTGTATTTATTTTAATAATTAAAAAAAATCTGATTAAAATAGTCATTTACTATATCTATCTTAGTCGGTCCCAACTAAGTTTTGTGTTCAAATGAAAGAATAACTTATCGATAACTATAATTCTTATACCGACACTTGCACCCGAATGCACCCTATTATTACTTTTTTTAATTTTTCAGAGACAAATCTTGTAAGGATTATTTATTTATTTTGTTAAGTATTTAAAATGTTCTTATTTCCTCTGTTTTATGTTGTAAGTACTTTATAATAATGTGCAATTATTAACAGTGGAAATATATTATCAAAGAAAGTAATGTGGTGAGTTTGCATGTTACTACATAATAAATACATTTATATCATTTGATACATTTTTAGCGATAGCTTTTAAAATTGTGTTTAAGTAATATAAATAAAAAATGCACTTTTTTTTAAATATCAATCTCTGCCTACTTCTATAGGTACAATCATCTAGATCAGTCATTATCAAATTATTGATCATCATTTAGATCAGTTATTCTCAGGGGGCGATTTTGACCTGCTGAGGGGGTTCATGAGATATAAATGGGGGTCCACGAGAGTGAAACTTTCACATTTGATACCAGTAACCACAAGGATTTGAAAATATTCTGGGGAATCCAATTCTGAACAATCGTGAATATCTCATACGAACAAATTCTTAAATCTTTGGAATTTAAATTTTAGGCATACCATGAATCACTAGCGTCCACCCAAAATAGAAAAAATCGACACGTGGTTTACGGGACAAAAAAGTTTGGAAACCTCTGATCCAGATGATAAATGTACAGCTTATATCGTATGTACGAGAATACTTTTCCAAATGTCTTTGAGAAACGTGAACGTTAGTTTTTTCTCGCAAGCTTTAGCTTTTTATAACTGGAAATTTGTACAAAATTTTCTGATTAATAATAATTATAATTAAATATATTGATAATAAAAATAATGCAAATAATGATTTCATATAAATAATAATCAATCATCAACACATTTTGTTTGTTAAACGATAAATTTAACCCAATTATGGGAAATTTTCTTTGGATTTACGTATTACAAATAGAGACGAATAGAAAGAGGTTTTTTAAGCCTTAACTGAACCAATTGAAATCTTGATATATCGGTAAAAAATCTTTTTTTAAACTGAAAAAAAATATCTGCGGACGAGCAAACAAGCCCCCGCGCTACCAGAATCAAAAAATGGTCGGCTATCGAGTACCTACACAGTATACTACTCGGAGTATACTCGTATAGTACCTATATTATAGTATAGTATACTGCGTGCAGGACTAACTTGCGTGAACTGAATTCGAAGACAAAAAAAGTTTGGAAACCTCTGATCCAGATGATAAATGTACAGCTTGGAATTATTTAAGTTATATCATTATTAATAGTTCCCCATTCAAAATGCACTGAGAAAATGTATTTTATAATAACTGAAATTTCAGTGCCTTCAAAGATCATAAATAACGCCATATATGTCTATTTAATATACTATAAAAGACAATAAAATTATTTTTTCAAGCTGGCCAACACTCGAAACTTTTTCCGTGCAAGAACTTCCTATCCTTCCTTTCCTAAAAAATCCCCTCTACACAGCATCAAGAGGACCTGAGGAGAATTATTTACCTCGGGCCTCCTGTGTTGAACCAAAGTAAAAAATATCATTTTATAATAGGATGATACTATAAATTGCTCATTTAAAACGTTTTATTGAAATCTCGAGCCAGGCAATGAAATTATGGTGACCGGGTAAAACATCAAAATGATAATTCATCACATCTTTAAAAATTTATATAAAGTCATGGAAAGTGATGAAACAAAAACTTTATTAACTGGGTTAAGTAGGTTAGGTTAGGTTAGGTTTAAAAAAATTTTTATCGTTTTTGATGACTTCATATCACTTTTTAAAGGTGTGTTGAATAGTCACTGTGTTGAGTTATCATGGAACCGAAATTATATACATAAACGGAATTATCCAACAATACTACGAAGTACATATTTATTTTATTGTTTCCAGAAATTGTATATTTGTTACGATTCATTTTACCGCCCATTCTTCATTGGAGTGTGCAACTTATACATAAAGTATATTTTGTTTGTGCAGTACTCAACGCATGTGTAAAGTAAATGAAATATATCCGAGAAATATATTTCCTTTTTATTGCACCCGCTCTTTGTGTCCATTTGTCCATAAATTCAAAACAAACATTTGCCAGTAAAAATATTCTTGCGTATGATAAAACTAGCTGTCCAGAATTGAACATAGTGGTGCGTTTATTTCGCAAAAAACCTGCAACGGTATGACGTACCACATTTTTCTGACAATTGGGTCAAGCTATTGGTAACTAACTGTAGGATACCATTATCTGGAAGTCGCTTTGTCAGAATCAGCAAATAAGTTAGTTAGAGTGAACTTTTATTTTTAGATTAGTGATGTTAGCTATTTGCCGCATGCAGCCACCGGATAGTTTTCTTACCGTGGCTGTCGGAAAAGTTATTTGAACTTGCTGGAAATACATTTTAACTTTTTACCAAGAAACTTAATGCAAGTAGATTAATGGATCGGAAAGCAATCAGCCAATTTTATAAATACACATCTGGTCTTCCAAATGTTTTTTTCTGGCAAGGGTTAGCTTTTTATAACTGGCAATTTGTACAAAATTTTCTGATTAATACTTATTTTAATTAAATTTATTGATGTTAAAAATAATTCAAATTTATTTTCAAATAAATAATAAATTATTATGACATTTTTTTAAATCTGATTTAAGATTTTTACGGCCAAAAGTATTTTTGTTATTTGTTTTTGGGGTGTTATGCCGTGTTGCGCCAACTCCTTCTTTAGCCAACTTTACATGTATCGTTGTCATGAAATGTCATCACACATCTGCCCTGATGATGGAGACTGTAACGTTTTCTGAAACGTTGGCTAAAGGAGCAGTTAGCGCAACACGGCATAACACCCCAAAAACAAATAACAAAAAAAAATGTTTGTTGAAAGATAAATTTAACCCAATCGTAGTTAGTTTTCTTTGGATTTACGTATTACAAATAGAGAGGAATAGAAAGAGGTTTTTTAAGACTTAACTGAACCAATTGAAATGTTAATATATTGGTAAAAATTATTTTGTTAAACATAAAATAATATCTCTAAACAAAAAATGATCGGCTACCGAGTACCTACCTACACAGTATACTACTCGGAGTATAGTCGTATAGTATATTATACTACATGCAGGACTAACTTGCGTGAACTGAATTCAAAGTAGGGTCCTTCAAAGACATTAGTTTGAGTAATTATTGTGTAAAGCAATCGGAGAACATTTCATCGCTGGTTGGGTGTTGCTTTCCAATAACCTTCCTACAACCACTCCATTCCCCAAAAGCCTTCCTAAGGTGGACCCCAAAGTACAATAATTATTTAAAAATTTAACTGCAATAAATAATCACACAAAAAAATTGATGTACTTATTTGTTAAATCAGGAACAACCTTTTTTAACTTGTTTTGAAGGTTATACCCATCAATTTAATATACATTATTGAAGTAGAAGACAAAACATATAAATCTAAACCAAACATGAAACAGAACAAGACAAAGAAATATTAAAAGATAACGGTTACAAATAGTAGTTATTTAATATAGGATATCTTGTCTTACCGGGACAGGTGTCTTAAACGACTCAACCATTGGGACCTATTTTTTAAGCGTCACATTTGTCGATATCATATTTCAAATTCAGAATTAACAATAACATCTTCAAACTAATTTTTCCATATTTTTAGCTTCTGCCTTCTAAAATGGAAATAAAGTTTCTAATAAATTTGGTCTCTTTTTTTATTTTTTTTTTTAAATATTACAGTATAGATTTTGACTGTCCAACTAGGAAGGTCTCCCGTTCTCTCCCGGTCTAAATAATGTTTCGGATAAATATAAACAGATCCTGGTTTCAATTCCTAGTTGAGACCGTTATCTTTTTTTTTTATGTGTCTTGTTCTGTTTAGATTTATTGGTAATTTCTTCTACTTCAATGATATTTATTGAATCATTTGTGGTCGGTTTTAATATTTCTTCCTTGCGAGAAACCGAAAAATGTTTATTTCGATTTTTTTCAATTTTCTCTATAAAATGTAAGAAATTACGTCGTACGCCACTGCTGTGGCAGTATTTTAATTTTAATTTTGTTTTCAGCTCCCCTAACGAACGTAAACATACATCAAACAGTGTTTTCACGTTATAAACGGAGGCACGTTAAGTGAAGTAATTTGTCTTTTAAGAATAATTATCCTATTAAAGGCGTTAAACCTGGAATATAAAGTCCAGCGTCTCTTCTGAAAATTAGTACAGCGAAAAGCTTTTTCAGGTATGTATTCCAGGTATCTCAGTGAAAAGTGTCGCAGAAGGGCGTGTATTTTTTACGTTCACACACAAAACGCTACGAAAGCCTTCAGGGAAATTTCTCTCAGTGTCAAAGGCTTCTTAAATACGTAATATTACGGACTGGATACTTTTATCTCCATTTCAGCCGAAAGTCTGTATATAAATCAAACAGCAGTGAGACAAGACGTGGAGAGATAAAGTACTGAGATATCTTTTTGATTCATCATACCAAAAATCTACAACAGTCGACTTAAGTTGTGTATATAATTCATTTTACTGCGTGCTCTAGCACGCATTAAACTAAATTACAGCTTTACTCTAAAATGAATTAAAAACTTCCCAAGAACTGGTTAGAATTTATCAAGGAACGTTTTTTTAATGTTTCAATTTAATTGTTTTAATTTAGTTCATCTGCTGTTATTTATAAAACTTTATACTTAATTTTCTATACTGCTAATATAATATCTTATATTATAGTAGGTAGGTTTATTGTGTTTGTGAAGACCTAACTTTTTTCAGATTTCTCATTTAAAAATACATAAAACCACAAATTTTAACTTCCCTACATAGAAGGCGGTCTGTGGCAGGACAACGTCTTATATTATAAAAAGCATTACAAATGGTTGAGTTAAGTTCTTAATAGTTTAAAATCAATGTATAAAATTTCAGCCGGCATATGTTTGTGCTCGCAAAACTCGAAATTTATTCTACAGATATCGATGAAAATTTCAAAGTTTGTTGTTATTAGGGTCGAAGTTTTGCGGAGGATCCACTAGTATTATAAAAATGTCACATGTGTTAATTATGTTTTTTTAAAAACAGAGCCATCAAAGGTAAAAGTAAAACGCGATATTGTTTCTCTATCTGCACAGACAGACAGAGCCACAGCAAAGAGTGTTGAAGAATGATCTAGTAGGAAAAATGGTTTATCCTTTCCATATATTCAAAGATGGAATCCCCTATAGAAGGAGAAGTCAGGGATGCCCGAGGAATAACGCAATATCTCTGCACCGCAATGAGATACGGAGTCGAACTAAAGACGATGTAATGTTTTTTTTTTAACAAAAACATTGTGGTATACAGTAATAAATGGTGGAATAAGTCGGTGGCGCCCCAGGAAGACATTAGCAATAGCGAAACATTGTATTTTATATATTTCGGGGTGCCTTTAATTTGGCAAATGCGATGTTGAACGAAGATTTGTGGTTCAGTTCCCTCTCAAAGTGCATAACAGTGGTGGGTAATTTCGCCATTTAACAGAAAACGTTGGCTCTTTTCTACCAATAAAGAGTCAATATTTTGATAGTGAAATCTAATGAACCTTAGAAAATATATTGTTTCCACACACCGTATTTTGATACGCTTCCCACAGAACTTAATTGAACATCACTCAAACTGAGTTTCCTTGTATGTCCCATTATACCAGCAACCCATATTTGTCCAGATGATCCGTATATGATCGATGTGTCATCCATCATCCATCATCTCTCCCATTTCCGCATCCCCATCTGCCAATCAGAGAAATGGCTTTGATTTGCCCCCCACCCGACAATGCCAAAGGATTTCCTCCATCCTTAATCGGGGGGCTTATAAACTGATTCAGCGCTAATTACAATATAATTGTAAGCAAATTGGATAAAACACGAAAAAGCAAAGCTACGTGCTTTGCTTGGGATTTGCATAAAATAATTACACAATGTTTTCATATGACACATTATTTTAAATTATTTTTAACTTCGAATAAAATTTGCACTTTGTTGGAAAGTAAGAGCTTCATATTTGCACGCACAGATGGCAGTGCATAGAGCTTGCGTGGAAGTCCGCAAGATGGAGCCAGTGGCCAGTAGTCGCCAGGGCCAGTGAGAAGGCTCCCAGAGAAACATATTGTTTCAGATTCCAATCAGCCAGCTTCTAGTTAGGTCGACTATCGAGTCACCATTATAATACGTGGAGTATTAATAAATCCCTGATTAATCTAAAAGAACCATTTATTTATAAACTCCTTCCACGACGAGTTGGAGACCTGTTTGTACGAACACAACATAGTTGAATGAGATTTATGAATATGTAAATCAACATACCGAATGAACTAAGTGTTGATAAATAATACTTGTCATATATGGAGGAATTTACATTGATATGGAGATAATAATATTTCGCAATTGCATATCTTTTGTTCGGTAATATTATATTTGAGAGGGTATGATATTGCTTCACTCTAAGTAAGTAGTAACTACCAGGTGAAAATGAGGTGTCAAGAGGGTAAGTCGTTTGGAGGGTGTGATCAGATAGGATTAGTGGAAGTCGATTTCAGAAGTTAATAAATGCGGTTGGATTAGTTGGGTTTTAAGAGTCGAGGCGTTAACCAATCTTATTTTAACTTCGAAACTAAATTAAGAGTAACAGTAGTTGTTGGACGAGATTGGCTGATTTTGTATTATCTACCACGCTCCGCACAAAATTACATTCGATAGTACTCTGTGCTCTGGATTGGGGACTTCGTTTTGATTGACTAGTCTTCTGGAGAAATAACATTTGGGAAACGCTGTTATTGATTGCATTTTCCTGGGGAAATCTTTGTATTCTTTCATCTATTTTTCGACTGTAGTGATTATCAAACTGTGGAACGTTCAATGAAAACCCATTTCCAATTCATATCAAATTGTCACAACTTCTAAAGTTTTAGTTCAAGTGTCTACCCTTCTCGTGGTGAGAGTATTTAAAATTTATGGATTTTGGATTAACATTTCAATGAGAATATATGCATTATTTGTCTGTAGTTTACAGTTTAGAATAGAAATATTTTCTCTTGCCATCTATCGTGCATTGTATGGTACTTTCATAAGCGGTGGTCACGTTTGTAACTTGTTATGCTTTTGACTTGTTTGAAGTTCCCTTGGGTACGTGATCCACTGAGAAATTCTTCTTTTCCATCTTCCGCGACAAATACAGCGAGTTTTTTCTCAGTTACATATGGGGCGCTCAAAATAAGTTAGCTCAGACTATGTTTTTCAATAAAGCTATTCAATTTCTTTAACACTTAAATCCTTTATTTGTTCAAAAAAATCTTTTTATTACATGCGTGTGGATTTGCAATTTAAAACGCATATTCGAATACCTCATTATGGTTTGGAAGAATGTGACGATAGGCCAGTGGTTAGAGAAGTCTCCAGGTTTGCAGATGTTCCCGAGTATGACTATTTTACTTTTGTGTTTTTCTATTGTTATTTATTGTATGGAATGTTTTAACTATTTGCGAATAATATTTATTGGATAACAAACACCTTTGCCATATGTCACTTAAAGTGGTTTGCTACCTTTGGTGACTTAGCTTGGGTGCCCGGTTTATGGGATGAAGTTTGTCTGGGTCTTGGCAGCGGATGCATACATTGCATACGCCCACATACTGCGTGGTAGGCCGAATCGGTAGAGACTAGTTGAGGGAGACCTTTTGCCCTCTCCAGCAAGCCTCTCTTGGAACATTGCCCTATACCACAATGGGAGGGATTAATTTATACGTCTGTTACTCCTAGACACAGTGAACCCCAGATTCCTATCCACCCCACATACCTTTTCCCTGCTTTCCTAAAAAGAAGCACAGCATCCCCTGATGATTACATAGTCCCGAGGGAAATTATTTTTCTCAGGGTCTTCTGAGTGGAGCTAATATAATTTTTTTTGTATATACTAAATATACGACGAATTTAAAAAAAAGCTTAAACTCTAACTAAGGGCTATTTGTTACTGTAAGTTTTTTGTACAAACTACTCCTTTGGGATCTGACTTGCATTTCTCGAAAAAATCTTTTGAAAGAAAAGAAATTTCAAAAAATTATAAGTATTATCAAAAAATATTAACATAAACAACATACTTTTTTTCTTAGCAGGTGACATATTTTTTGTATCTACGTTTTCATTACGAATAATTTACCTATTAATTGCTTATCCTGCAAAATAAAAAGACATCGAAAAACATAAAAGTTATGTTGTGCTCGTCTGTTTAAATATTTGTCTTTTTACTTTCCCAACTTCTTTTTCTCCTTCTCTCCTTCCCACGACCTTCAGCCTCATAAAATACCCCAATTGGGAATGCAATAGTCTCACTGGCTCTAGAAGGTTGGGAACTGTTGAGATTCTTGTGCGGTTTTGCATAAAAAAACGTACCTGCGAGTAAAATACATGCAATTTAATTTTTTTCCATTTAATACATATTTTTTCGTATAAATCTAAAAATTGTATTCGTTTTGTTCACGTTTATTTCCAGTATTGAGTTAACACATTCATCAGGACGCATTTTCAAAGCATGGCGGTAAAAAAAAAAAAATTTCTTCACAAAAAAAATTCAAGTATTTTTAAAAAACTAGGGTCAACCAACTTTCTTTTGTTGCCATAGGAAAACCGTCATTTAATAATAACCCTTTATTTAAGCACAGTGATTTATACTTCACTGGATGACGCACAACTTGTGGGGCAAAAGCTTATTTTTAGATTAGGTTGAGATATCGCACAATATTATAGTTCAACATACACAAAGGATTACGTTAAGCGAAGCTTACCCTTTGAGTGTCGTCTGCCGGAGTAATAATTATACACAGTGACAATGAGGGTGGGTTTAATCTTCTCTCCAAACCTCCCTACAAATGTTTGCAGTCTGAAGGGTAACTGAGGAGAAATTGTTCCTCAACTAACTAGCATCCAAAGTCCATATTTAACAATAGAAAAATTGAAGGGCTCCCGGCAAGATATTTCAACCTTCGTTTTAGTTTAAGGGCAGTTGAGTATGCCATACGAGAAGAGAATACAAACTACTTGAAAACAAAACAATTCAAAAGGGATAGAAATGCATTTTAGAGAGTTTCAGTTGTATTTTTAATATTCTGAGTATTATATCTGAGATTAAGATTATATAGAAATATCCACTAAGAAAGTATATTGGAATAATGAATAATATAATACGTATGTTTATAATGTGATTGGCGACTATGTATATATATGTATTTTTATTATCACGTATTTTGATAGTGAAAAACTTACAGATTTTTTTTTCAAACCAGAATTCAAATCTCAATAGTTCTTGGTATCCGTTAATTAATGGCTACACCAAAACTAAACGCAGTAAAATATTTGAAATTATACTGTTATATCTCTTAGAGGATTGGAATCAGCAACACAATATCGCAACTATATACATAAGCACACACTTCACGACAATCTTCGATTACACACCTGCCCTATGAAGGACACTGTAATGCTGTCCGAAACGTTGGTTAAAGAAGGAGGTAGCGCAACATGGCGTAATACCCCAAAACTAAATCATAATAATAATTAGTTTTTCCTAATCTACACCATTCAAGAGATAGTTTTTTTCTTCATCATTGTTCTTTTCTTAATTTAGCACGTTATTTTATATAGAATTGCTCAAAAAAAATTTATCCGTAGTAATATTATATTTATTTTTATAATAACTTAATGATTAAAACCTAAAATTTTCTGAATTATTCAAGAAAATTTGAGCAATACTTAAAGGAAAATTAAAAAAAAAAAAATCAGAAAAAGATACGGTCGCATCTAGGACGAACCCCAGAACCTCGCCTCGCCATATTTTAATAAGGGGTTGTTTATTTCTTATTTAAAGTCTTAAAAAATCTGAATCTGAACAAATAATAGCCCTAAAAAATGAGACTATGAAAATAGCAGCATTTCCGCACATCATCATCTATCATGTAATATTTATGAAACCTTAAAAATACACAAAAGAAAGCAGAAATATTGTAAGAAAAAGACATCTGGGACGTTTTATCGAAACAAAGATGCTTACACAATTGAAAGAAGTGCTCTTTAGTATCGCTCTGGTGAATAAAGAGGTTTTATAAAATAAACACAATAGAGTACCCAATTTCCTCAGTAATAAATAATAAATGAGTTCACAATTAGTAATTAAAACTGCACTTTCTAGTTATGTAATACATACATCACTTAGGACGGGTTGTTTCGGAGAATTTAAACAATTCATGAAATTTCAACTTTCATTTTAAAATTCTGTGAAAGATTTTTTCATGTTCTGCATTTATTTCAGTTCTTTCAAGCAACTAGCCTATAATGATATAATAATAGAACTTTGATAGAACTTTCACAGCACCAGAAAATGAAATTTGATTAATTGTTCAATTTATCCGAAACATCCTGTGCTTAGTCTTTGTGGGATATAACTGTGTATTATACAAGGCAAATCCGAGACCACAGGCGGTATGGTACACGCTTTAATGAGAATACAAAGTTCCCGCCTCTTGATGTTCCTTGCACAAACAGTCACTAGTTTCTCGAGTGTAGAGCACTTTAAATTTAAAGGTACTTAGAGCAATAGAACCTACCGCATGAAGCAAAACCGAATGTTTACTGCAAAATTGTGCAAGTTCAGCAAATATTATAATAATTTTCACTTTGCAATAGATATCTTTTTACTATTAGATGTCAATTTATAGAAAAAAACAAGGGTCGTTGGTCCGCATTGTGGACATTAATCCTAGGTAAATCTTGGTTCCAGTTCCAATATATTGGGCGTTCTGTGAAGGGATAGCAGATTATTTTAAGTTGAATTACACTAATCTTGTACAGATTTTTTGCCAAGCTTTTTTTAAACTCCTTTTTAGGTTTATTAGCTTTTCATTCTAAAAATTGGATTTGTGAGCTTAAAATACACCTTGCAAACATATGTGGTTATTATTGTGAATTAGTATTATTAGTAGTCCTTTTTTTATTTTGGACCATTTTAAAAACAATTTAAATTTCCCATTTTACTATTAGTCTTAAGTTCTCACAAAATTGGTGTTTAAAATTTTGAAAAACTTCTTTTAAAATATGTACAAGTTGCAATTGTTTCACAAAGTTTTAATTCATTTGATGGTTGAACAGAAAATCTTGTTACATAACTTTAAAAGAACTTGTATTCTTAGAATACTTTGGAAACGAAACAAAGTTAGAACGACCCAGAGTTATGCGCCTAACTTTAATGACAGAATGTCTTATACATATTAGTTATTCAAACACGATCGATAATTTTAATTCTGTTACATAAATTATGAGCTTTGCAATATTTTCCACTTGAGTCACGCAAACATCATTATTCTTAAATAGTTCTCCCTGAACAAAATAATAATTTCTACAATGTTTTAAAAAAATATTTTGCTATTATAACTTCAAGAGTACGTTATTGGAAGTGGATTGATTTACGTCTTTAAAAGAGTACGTTACTAGACGTGGACTGATTAATATCGTTAAAAGAGTACGTTACTAGACGTGAATTGATTTACATATTTAAAAGAGTACGTTACTAGACGTGGATTGATTTACATCTTTAAAAGAGTAAGTTACTAGAAGTGGATTGATTTACATCCTTAAAAGAGAACATTACTAGGCGTGGATTGATTTACTATGCAAACTAATCAATGCTGGTAATATATATATTTTTTGTCACATTGTTTAACAACACGGTTGGTTTTGGTTAGATTACTCACGTTTTTTTTTACGTTAACCCCACACAGGAGGCCTTGAGGAAAATAATTTCCCTCAGGAATATGTCATCTTTGGGGACGCTGTGTGAAGTTTTTGTAATAAAATGAAGGAAGGGAAGTTCTGGCAAGGAAAAGGGTACTAGGGGTGGGTAGGAATCTAGGGATCACTGTATCCAGGAGTGATGACACGAATGAATGACAAATGAATATATCCCTCCTACTACGGCGCAAGACGATGGGTAAAGAGAGCAGTTGGGGAGGCCAAAGGGTCACCCCAAACCAGCAACTCCCGATCTGGCACACCACGCAGCTGGTGTGTAGGTGCATCTTGAGCACACGTCACCCGATGAACCTCGGCACCGCTGCTAAATCACTAAACTTTGCGAATCACTTGTGGTGGCCAATAGCAGAGGTGTTGGTTATCCAATAAATAGTTCCCGGGGCAGCGGTACCCAAGCCCGCCAAGGTTAAAGATTGCATAATATTTCTAAAACGTAGTATTATAATTATGCATCGTTTTTGCACAATTTAATAACTTCAAATTACATATTTCATTAAAATCTTCAGTGTTAAATTAATATGTGATGAAAATATAATTATTTTCGATTCCAGCCCAGCGTTGGACCGTGTTATTTATAGCCCCTGTGAAACTTTATTAATAACGCACAGGTTAAAACGGTGAAGACTCACATTTTCATAAAAGGCGAGACACGAAAATGATAGCGTCCTTATCGAAGACTTGGTAAAATAAAGGCTGTAGCTGCGAAAACGGGGCTTTATCTACCTGCGTATTTCAATTTAGTACCCACATTCAATGCCGTAACCCTTTCTGTAAACAAACGTTTAAATCATACGATAAAGTCTATCTCTCGACGTGAAAGATAATCCTAAAGGTGGAACATTTAATTAAAACGCCTCGTAAGTTAAAACGTTTGTAAAAGTTTTAAAATAAGTATTAAATTTAATTGGAAAATCTATGGGCTCATTTTACTTTATACCAAACTGGCTTACCCAATTAAAAGCACTGTGTAGGTTGTTTATATTTATGCTATCTTACACAGTTTGGAAACAAACATTAAAATTAAGTTTTAATACTTTACGTTGGTATATTTTTTATTACTGTTTACGAATTCATGATTAGCATTAAAAGGAATGGTATGAGAAGTTAAATGAGGAAATAGTGTCATCAATCCCTTCGCTACCGGTGCATAGCCGGAAAATATGCCAAACGCGCACCAAACATATCTACACGGTTGACATTTTTTTTAAAATTCAGCTGTTGAACGATTCGCGGACCTCCATGCTTTCTGCCTCCTATAATATAGATCTCTTAAAGACTCATATTCACTCCTTCATTTCCTCAAAAATCCCTTCCATACAGCATCCCCAAAGATGACAAAGGCCCTGAGAAAAATTTTATATCATAATTTACAGACTCTTATTATAGATGATCTTCTTGGATTTGAATCTAGTTCAAAACTCGACGTTGATAAATATTTTATTCATTTGGGATTTTTTCGCATACCTACGTTAAAATTCACTATATTTACACCTCAATCCAAAGTGAAAAAATTTCGCTGAGGAAACACGACTATTAAGAACAGAAACTCAGCTTCAAATAACCTAAGCTGTATTTAGTAACCAGATATAAATAGCCAAGATCTTCCCAACCTTTAAATTCCTTTACTTCTTCCTCGATCCTTTATCCATCAGCCTTATAACAATCCCCATTAAATGGGAATGCCATTAGCCATCGCCTTTATCACCGCATATGCGGTACAGAAAAATGGGATAGTAATCAAATGTTATTTATCACTTTGGTTTTTAGGCGTTTATATTTGATCGATTAGGAATTAGAGGCTCAACTACCAAATGTTTAAAAATGTTAACGAAAATCATGGCTTAGACGAGATATACACGTATTTATTGTAATAATTTATTTCATGCGAAAAACAGTGATTCCTGTAACATAGCAAAACAAAACAAAATTTACAATTATTAATGTACACACATTAATTAATTACATCGGTTTTAACGCCTATGCTTCCTAGCCCTGGTGAATTTATCGTGTAAATGAAACGTAACACGTTCCAGAACATCAGGATTGCAAATGTTCCCAGTGAGTAGCCTATGTGCTAATAACACCATTGCAATTTTTCTCCTAACGTCTAGAGCAGGGGTTCCCAACCCCGAGCCCGCGGGCGCCGTGGTGCCCGCGGAACGATTCTTATGTGCCCGTAACTATTCGAAAGTGAAATAATTTTTTCATAAACTATAATTAAAGATGTGAATTATTTTTATTTATTTGTTAGAGTTTTAATTTGTTTGAGTGCCTAGGTTTATTAAATACGTTCGCATGTTTGCGATATTGTATGTATGAGTGGTTCATTTGCTGACAGTACTTATCGCAACCAGTCTAGCGGCGAGCCAGACTGCACTCTTCACGCTAGCCTGGAACGGGGAGTGCTATTTGCACATCACTGTTTGTACATGCAGAAAACCCGAAGTGAACGAACGCCACGAACTGAGCCGATGAACGCCAAAGGCGCCAAAACACATGGCACATGACGCTGCCAGCTCTGTCTGTCAGTGAAAGCAATAAGCATGGCCCCGACAGCCAAACTGAGAGTAGTGCTCGTACCGTCCCGATCGGTTCGGCGATCATCGGATCGATTCGGGTTTTCGGCGTGTGTACAAGGAGTGATGTGCAAATAGCATACCCTGGAACCGCGTTGTTGTCATTTTGATTGTGATTGCTGCCCCGAGTTTGTCGATTAAAAATAGGTGGTTCCCGCCACCCTACCAATATTTTAGAATGTGCTCTAGAGTACAAAAAGGTTGGGAACCCCTGGTATAGAGTCTAGACAATCCTAGTTTCCAGTGAGAAAGTCCGAGGGATACACCCAAGCTCCCGCATGTAAAGATAACGCATAATATTATATATTACCGAGCCACTCTTGAGAATGCTGCGAACCAGAGTAAAGTAAAGCATATTTATGACTGCCGCATTAGAAAAAGATTTTGGGTTGCAGATTACCTAGCATTCGCATGGCAGAATTGCAAAAGTGATTCTTATTCTTCGTTACTGAAATATGATTCAACTAGGTACCAGACATTTTGAAATTAAAACAACGTGTACACTTTGCCCTTGTAATACACAAAATGATTTCAATGTTAAAATAAAGTTCATTTTGATTATTCCACTCTACTATGCCGTCGTACCGATTTGTTATTGAATGGAGTCCTCTTTCAGGCCGTAGGATGTACCCAACAAACCCCATCTTTCGTATGTGGAAGCCAAAATTTTGAAACGGTACCAAGATTCACATACCTGGGCTCCCTGATAACAAACAATAACAACACTACAAAGGAGATCCAGAAGCGCATCGTGAATGCAAACCGCTGCTATTTCCGCCTACAAAAACAAATAAAATCCAGACTGCTTTCCAGAACCACCAAGGCATTAGTGTACAAAACACTAATTAGACCAGTGCTTACGTACGCAGCCGAGACGTGGGTTCTAACTAAGAAGAATGAGCGAGCACTGGATGTTTTTGAAAGGAAAATTTTGAGGCGCATTTTCGGACCGGTTCTAGAAAATGGATTTTGGCGCAGACGTTATAACAATGAGCTCTATACTCTGTTTAAGGAGCTAAACGTCACAAAGTTCATAAAACTGGGAAGACTTCGGTGGCTAGGTCATGTGGAGAGAATGACCGAGCATCAAGAACCAAAGTCCCTGCTGAGCTCAAGACCGATAGGGAGAAGGAGCCTGGGAAGGCCAAGGTTAAGATGGAGCGACAACGTCCTCAAAGATTTGTCTGCCTTGGAGCTTCGAAACTGGAGAGAGCTGGCGCGGGACCGAGATGAGTGGAGGAAGACTCTTGAGGAAGCCAAGACCCACCAGGGGTTGTAGAGCCAAAAGCGATGATGATGAGGAGTCCTCTTTCATGGTTATACAGGTGTACAGTTTAATATCGCAGTAAATAACAAAAAATTACGAATCTTATAGACAAACTTATTTATCAATTTATATTATTTTCATACCATCTGCACTTTTAAAACTTTTTTTCTCTTTTCTTATATTATGTAAATCTAAATGGAAAATGAATTGTACCATGTATTAAGTTCATTTTTAAATTTTTTGGTTATTTATTTGGTGTTGTTATTGTTGTAAAAATAAAAAAAAACCTTCCATTGGCACTGCATTATGCAGCAAATCATGTAAAATGTGTATCATGTAAAACAAAGCATATCAGGGCATATAAATAAATGAAAATAAAAATAAATAAATTTATTAACAAAGAAAATAGAATTGGTCCAAAATTAGACCCTTGGCGGACCCCAGTATTTGTGAGATAAGGTTTTATTTATTTATTTACGCTCTAGTTGGCTTTTACGTGAAATTAAAGTAAAATGTAGTTGTGTGTTGCGTTAACTATTTGTTGTACATAGTAACAACGATACAGCGAGTACATGGTATTGATTTATATAATAAGTAAAGTTACGTAGTTTAACTCACAGTTGAACATAAATGTGTGAAATAATATAGAAAACGCACTAGGTACTTTAAATAAGAAATAAGATTAGCAAATTAATTTAAATAAGAAATCTGTATTAAATAAAAATTGAGAAACGTAGAAAAATGTATATTCACCATGAGGTGGAAAACTAGAATTTTTCAGAAATTTTTATTGTTCGTCGTTGTCCAAAATATATTAGACATAATACGTGGATACTATTAACCATTATCATTCGTAGTTATTATTCAAGTCGTCTCTAAAACCATGCTGCTGTTTTACGAGAAAATGTTCTACCTTATTGTAGATATTATGTTTTTGTATATGTTCAAATAATTTGGCCGTTGCTGAAAGAATCACCCCTGTCTGCAGTTGTGTACACATAATTTAGATATATTTATATAATATATAAATACCTCGCGGCAGAGAATAGCATAGTGAGTTCCCCCGATGAGGCAGACGTTAATCGATCCGCCATTGTAGCTCAAGGCTGATTGAGCCCGCGATTAGCTCCTGTAATATTATTGAAAGCCATACATAACCAGAGGAGTAAAGAGAAGAAGGTTTCGAGAATATTCATGAAGATATTTCAACCGCTAACGAAGATAACGCAGGAAGTTCGCCAAAGTAGAAGTTTTCCGCAGACTTTCGTCATATTCCCAAGCGTAACTCACTTATCTTTCTGATTTATTCATATTATAGGAGGTCACTGTATAGTCTTGCTGGTTATCTCTGCTAATCCATTTTTATTATTGTACTAACATTTAAATTAGACAATCTTCCTTTACATTTAAAGAGGGTTTTTTTAAAATATATTCTCAATTTATTAATAATACATGATTGTTAATTATATTTTCAATTTATTATTAATACACGGTAGTTAATTATATTTTCAATTTATTCTAATATATGGTAGTTAATACAGTTTATTCATAATATATGGTAGTTAATACAGTTTATGTTCAGCAAAGCTACCACATTGCTGCTTGTATGCCAGTTCTACATTAATATTTGGTGTTAATTAATGAGAAAAATGAGAAGAATTGTACATATTACGTTCATAGTTAGGTGGACAATATTATTTGTAATGTGTCAAGACTATAAGAATATTTGGTCTGCGGAGGAAAATTATACACTAATATTTAGTTCATGAAATGTTTTAAAACCCTTATAATAAATATTATTTTGTGTTCCCGATAAATTTTTTTTTTGAAGCCTAAAATTCCCGCAACTTTTCGTAGGAATTGAGTAACTGCCTATTTGAATACTAGCTTTACACGAGGTAATTTTTTTATTGACACCCCAACTTGTGTCTTCTTCGAGGCTTATTAGTTTGACATTGTTCCAGTTTATTGATTCAGAAGCAAGTTTTGTTAATGTGAAGGAATTTCAATACATGTTCACAATTAAATAATACATCATTGGATAATAAAACTTCTGTTTTTATCAATCGTGTTAATCAATATTTTTTTTTCCGCAAAGATTATTAAAGTTGTAAAGAAGTAATTACATTCGTGAAACATTAAATTGTTTTGTAGCAATTCGCGAAACAAGAATGAAACTTTTGAATAATAATTGGTTGTTCTACTTTTCGGGGACGATTTAAATGTAAAAATTTCCTTGGTTTAAGCTGTCCATCAATTGCAAGGAGCCCCTTTAAATTCTTCGAAAATAAGCAAGATCCGAGAGCAGAATTTCCTGAAAGCGTCCGAAAACGTTCTACCTTGTTTTAAAATTGCTAATATATAAGAACGAACCCACTTAAGTAATCATATTTGAATGAATTTATAAAGGTTCAAGAAATTATGAAAATAATTTGTCTTACATTAAAAATGCGAGATATTATGAGAGGTTATTTAGCATATTTTAAAGAAAAAATGTTATTTGAAATTTTAAATAAAAATATAAGGTAAAATAAAACTATTGAAAACTACAAATATAGGAAAAAATATACAAATGAAGTATACAGTATGAAATATACAAATGGATGGTAACAAGATTAGACGTATGATTCATGAAGATTGAAGTACGTAGAAGTCCCAGAGAGAGTCCTCGTCCTTTGTATGATGAACGAAATAGACTGAAGATAATAAAACGATGACGTCACATACGAACCAATATTTTTTTTTTGAATAATTTTTGTGAAATACACATGCTTGATGGACAGTAACAAATACATATATATTATGTTTCGCGTAGATTGAAGTAGGTTAATACCTTTAATTTTATTTTTATTTTCAATCAATTTAGTGATATTTATACACTCGGTATGAGAGAATCCAATTACCTGCGATTGAAAACGAAAGCAATAATGTGAATTTATTATTTAAACCTATTTATTTGATTGTACCGGTTTCTTGCAAGAGGCATCTTCAGATTGGTAAAATTGTAAGTAAATCTATAATTTTAAATTTATTTTACTCAACTTATAAGAAAGCAATAAAGTTACAAAATAAATGTAGTAGGCATTTGAAATTTCAAATAAAACAAACAAATTAAAAATTACACTTTAAGCATATCGTCAATACTTTTTTTTAAATTTTTACACATTATCCTTTACTTTTATTTTTTATTCAGTATTTCTTAGAAGATCTTCCCCGCTCTATATAGAAACGAGTTCTGTTATATTAACTTCTTTCGAAAACGAAGACTTATTTCAATTTTTCTACTTGCAGAGTTAATATGTTTGTGTTTATTATGTTTTCGCATAAATTTGAACTCGATTCGTTGCTAAACATTTTAAAAATAAAAACTTTTTCATTTAAAAACACAATTTTTAAAAAAGACATTACGTTTTTATCCTTTAACGTATTTAAATAAATATATTGGAACAAATGTTCCGTATAATTTTGTACATTTGCAAAAAAATCACATTTAAATGTAATTCTCTCATACATTATCAGTTTGAATTGAATTTAGAAATAATAAACACTGAACAATTTTTTTATGAAAGCCTTGGGTTTCCAATATGATACCGTTTATCCGATAAAATTACTATTATAATAATAATGTATTTAGTAACGCCGTTTTTTGGGGCTTTTACATATGAACAGCAAAAGTTACACAGTATTTATTAAACTTCAGAAAACATTTGTATTTGTTATTTGATAAATTGAAGATGTCCACTGACTCGGTATAATTATTTCCCTACATTAGTAGGTATTCTGGGTAATACAAACGGTAGTTCCAGAATTACGGCACTAAAATAAATCCCGACTTTTAGTATTACGTAGTGGGATCCGAAAGTTTATCAATACAAGCAATTTTAGTATTACGAAGTGGGATCCGAAAGTTTATCAATACAAGCAATTTTAGTATTACGTAGTGGGATCCGAAAGTTTATCAATACAAGCGATTTTAGTATTACGTAGTGGGATCCGAAAGTTTATCAATACAAGCAATTTTAGTATTACGTAGTGGAATCCGAAAGCTTATGAATACAAGCAATTTTGGACTATCAAATGTATCATTCAGACTTTTATATAGAAATATCAAGTCAGTGAAAATCTTTCTCTCTGACAATTTAAGCATATACATTTCAATGAAAAGAGTTATAAGCTCAACAAAATTGAAGGAATACCAATTTTGAAACTTATAAAATCAAGCATTCATTTTGCATTCTTTCAATAGCTTTTACATGCGGATACATTTTGCTGACACCATAACGGATGATGTCTTTATACGTTTGCATATTGCTTTATTTCTGTGTGCGAATGAAGAGTAGCACTCTAATAATCGGCATTCATACAAAATTGACGGCGCACTTTAAAACGGGTAGCTTTATCGATCCAAAATTTTTCGGTACTATTTGTATTTGGTACCTTACTTTTATGCGATATAATAACTTTAAAGTCCATTTTAAACTCTCTCAAAGTTTTATAGATTCGTCTCCATTATAGGTGGAATAATTCCAAGCATAACTTATACTTTTAAGGTATTATGTCATTAATGATTTAGATCACATCGTTCAGTGCGCTGAGTATATTCAATGCAAACTTTCTATTTCTTTTTTAACTTAAATTAATATCGAAATGGCTTTTCATAATGGATCTAAAAAACTTTTCGTAAAAATATCTTTAAATATTCATACACGTAAAAAAAAACTTAACAAATATCCACAGTCGAAAAGATTTTTTTAATCCTTATTGGTTTTTTGTGATATTAAATTTATGATTCTGAAAAACTTTTTAAAAGCACACAATGTTAAAGGATCGACGATTGAAATAACGTTGAGATCTGAGTACCATTTTTTATGACGAACTTTGATGGAGAGGTGATCTATATAAACTATACCTACAGCTAATCGCATCATTTAAAAAAAAGTGAGACCCACAAGAGCGTCCCTTTCTGTACTGCACAGCGCAAAAACAGGGGTACTATCCCGAATGGGCAGCGTTGTGAAAAAACTTTGTGCGTTGTAATGCGGAAAAAAGTCAAATGAGGCGATTACTTACAACCTCACAAGAACGCACCAGACCTGTCTGTACAGTGTAAAGGCAGGGAAGCTATGGTGCCGCGCGGTCGGACAACATTGTGGGGCGGGTTAAGTTAGGGGCTGTCTTCACATACGGGCCGTCTTACACAAAGACGAGTCGAAGAAGCGGCCGGTTCTTATGAAGCCAACCTCAACTGTAAACGGATGTTCCGCTCGAGCACGTCGAGTTTCACGCACGTGCACCAGTGCACCGGGGTTCAATACTGCTAGCTCCTTAGAGCATTATCCATTTAATACCTGTAGAACAGACTCAGCATGCCCGCATTGCGTCTGTGCATTAAAGATCTCAATCGGTTTATAAACAATGGATTCAAAATCAGACGGACTACCCTCCTTTGAGCAGAATGAAGAAGTTGTATCAAGAATTATAGGGCTCCAGCCCAGAGGTGGCTTCCAAATTCAATTTTTGGACGTACTTGAGATTTGCTTAGGGTTAGCATCTGGTTACTATTGAAGAATTTGCTAGCCCCGTACAAGACGCCCAGTTTCTTGGAAGCCAGATTTACTCGGGCTTCTATAGAGCCAAGATAAATGTATTAATAAAACATGATATTCTGATAACAATTCGTTTCTTTTATACTTGAATAACAATCTTTAAAGATATACCATACGCCTTGTATACAATAATGTACAATATAAGTCTTCAAACGAGCTTATGTTTCCCTTAGCAACTTCATTGATTTCCAGTAAAACCGGATTTGCTTTCCAATCTATTCCCATCTTACTCCATTTCAATAATATTCCACTAAAGCGGAATCCCTTCATTCTAATGTTTCGTCAATATCCTTTCAGATACTCCAATTACTTTTATAGTGAGGCCTCGAACGGAAGCTACCTACTTGTGATTTTTTTGTACAGAATTGTATAAAATAACTTTTCTCGTTATTTTGTATTGGGGAAATGAATTTAATTATGTGAGGGCTTGAATTATTTTCTTAACTTTGTCAAGGAATTTGTTGTTTCGACGATGAAAAAATATTAATAATTTAGATGAATAACCGACTTCAGTGAATTCAAAAAGATATTTCGTTAATAATTTGATTGGAAATTTCTGAGAAAATATGTATTTATTCAAATTGAAAAAGAAAAAAAAAACTATATAAATCATGAAAAAGTGTTAGTGAACGCGAACCGAATAAGAAAGAAATAATCAAGAGAATCAATAAGACATCAAGAGGGTTTTGTTTTCGATTTCTCGACGAATACGATACGACTTTTTATTTTATTAAAATGACAAATAACTTTAGGTACATCACTTTATATTTATATACACAATCTACATTTTTCGCGAACAACGTTTTTTATGTGATTCAATATCTTACAGCATGAGCACAAAAAACCCAAATTGCCCAAAGCAAGAGAAAATATAGTATTCACAATTTTGGTAGATTGTGAAACTGAAGAAAGCGAAAACGTGAAAGAAACGAGAAAGAAGCTGTTTTGTTAGTACTGAACTAATCAAATATTGTTACATATCTGTTGGGAAGTAAGAGCTTCACAGATGCACTCATAGAGGGCAGTGCATAGAGCTTGCGTGGAACTCCGTAAGATGGCAGCTAGTGGCCAGTAGTCGCCAGGGCCAGTGAGAATGCTCCCAGACAAACTTAATGTTCTCAGATCACAATTAGCCAACTTCTAGTTAGGTTAACTATCGAGTCACCATTGTAATATGCGAAGTATTAAAAAATCCCTGATTTATCCCAAAGAACCTATTATTTGTAATCTCCTTCCATGACGAGTTGGAGAACTGTTTGTGGGAACACAATAATATCATATAATCTATGGCCATTTCAAGCAACGTTTCGATTCTGAATTGTTATCTCTTAGTACAGAAATAACTATATATTTTACTGTTGAATAAGGAAGAAATATACAACTGATATTTTTTTTTTGTATAAAAGTTTTAATAATTTTTCTTTGATTAGAAAGTGTCTGTGGTTATAAAGTCATCCAAAGTTGCCTTTCTTATTAGCTACAACAGATCAATTAATTGAAAAATTAATTTATCAACGTTTTCTGCCCTCCTCGCCGTCACAAGATGGTGAGAGGAGTTGAAAACATATTGCATTCAGATAAGAATTTTTTTATTATTTTATATTGTGTGTAGTGAAAATTCTTTATTATTCAATAACTGAAAGTTTTTTTTTCAATTTATCGCCTAAATTTAAAAAAAGAAATGCATCGTACTGCACTGATATAAAACAATGACACTAAAAGTGATCTTTTGAAATCGATCCGCTGACCTCTTAAAGGAATAATATTCCTAGAACCTCCACACCCTGCATCGAAAGGTCGAATAGACTAGGTCGCGTCCGGTATAATTCCTGCGGGAAAGCATCCTTCAAATCTAGCTAGTAAGATCAAATGGCAGAATAATATAAGGCTAACAACAGTGGCGGTTTGTCGGCTTGAAATGTGGGGAGGCACAAACATTTTTTTAAAAGTATTATGTATATGTTTACGTCAAACTACAATAATAATAATTTGTAAACATGATAAAGTTAACACTAGACAGACTCCAAATTCGCCGTACTAAAAGAATCTAAACAATAGCTATACTCCGTAGGCACTGCTCTCTACATCACAAAATGAAACAAATCTTTGTTACTAGATCTAATTGTGAATGATCGGTTCGTGAATTGTGACTGTTTGTTGTTTGAGGCGAGCTTCAAACTAAACAGTGCTCGACCACGTCATATAACATGCAATAAGCGCCTCTCGGAGGCGGGCCCTATATCTGCCTCACTAGCGTAATATTGAAATGCGTTGTGTAGTGTGAAATAGTTTTGCGAGCGTAAATCCATGTGTGGCCAGTCGCGTAACTCTCCTGGTATAATGAGGTATATAAAGACAACCAGGTATAGGTACAAATAAAATGTAAGTATTTAAATTGAAGTCATATTTAATTTTAATTGTATGGATACTTGTATATTTTTCGCCTTTTCTCCTTTATTTTTTTATGGAGACACAACCTCCCCTGCCACATTGTTCGAACCGCTTCTAAGTTACACGTAATTTAAACAGAAGAAAGATGCAGCGTTTTTATACTACTTAAATAAAGCAATCCTAACTGAAAATCGTATGCAAAATATAGACATACCGCTGATAGCTGGGTTTAACATCTCAGTCTTTCTCATAAATGACGCGAATAACAGACAAGTTTAGTGGTTACAACGGGGCTCTCAGAAGCAGGACTAAGCTGTGGAGTATAGAGGGGTAAAGCCCCGTAGAACATTTTCTAGAAAATAAGGAAACATTGGTATCCATAAAAAAAACGTAGAATTTATTAAACCAGCGATGATGTTAAAAACGTGTAACAAAAAACGCTATTTTTTGGATTTATTGGATGTAAGGAAGAATTTATTGTGAAGGTGTTACCTCTGAACAAGAATAACAACGAGCGCGCATTGTTTGCTGAATGAAATTTATCAATAACTTCCGGCAAACAGTTCAACTATGAAAATATAATATCTTCCGTGTGCGTGCGTCTCATGTAAGATGGTCTAATGTGGTTAACTCTATTAAATTTATCAATTTGTGTATCAAAGGACGGCGGCCGTACAATAATGTATCGTTTAAATACAAGGTTATCGCATAGCGGGCTTTGTCAAACAGAAGTCACTTCACACTTTGCTCCTCATAGTGAGATGAATGAATCTAATCACAAATGGTAATCCTTCTTGAAAAAGACCATTCTTTTCACGTTAGAAATATCTGTAAATAGGTTATACTCAAACGACTGTCATCTAAAAACTGCGCGTCCAAAATGGCCGAAACTTTGGTGAATAACAGTCAAAAGATGCACAGCTATATTCACTAGCTTTTATTGACGAGTAGCGCCATCTTTGTGTTGAGGTCGGAAACTTTTCAGACCACCCTCGTAGTTACAAACACTGAACAGCTTTCTCACTATGACTAAGATTCTTGTAATGACTAAAACCCATTTCTTCAGATATATCCAAAACAAGAGGAAGTAGGTATATAGAATTATTTTTTTTCAAAGCATAATCTTTACTGTCTTTTCTTATTTTTTTCAATTTCCTAGCCACCCTTTCGTATTTCGTAGTCTGTCTCGGGTCTAGAAGTCTGAAAGTCTGGTGAAATTTTGCGTTAAGTTCTATTTCAAATCGGTTCAGATCACACTTGTAGAGATTATCTGTTCGGTGATTTAATTTAATTCAAATTTGTAGGCTTTTAAGACCTTCACTGCTTTTGCTTATTTTACATCCGTTTAGGCTTTACGTCTTATGCATGTATATATAGTTTTTATTGTTGTTAGATACTATCACTGTCGACTTTTACATGGTTGACATTAAGGACGAGTTTTTTCGGAGAATTCGAACAATTCATCAAATTTCAACGTTTATTTTCGGGTCTGTGAAAGTCCTATATAAGTTCTGTTATTATATCATTATAGGCTAGTTGATCGACATAACTTAAATGATAACAGAACTTCAAATAATCTTTCACAGAACTTGAAAATTGACTTCGAAATTGTTCAAATTCTCCGAAACAACCCATCCTTCATGTCAACCATGTAGAGGTCAACAGTGTTAACACTATTATTGTCGTATAATGTGCATGTATATGTACGTTCTTATGTATTTGTATAAATTGCATATTATGTGTAAACGTAAATTATTTATACATCCATGTACATATCTCCCTCAAACTAAATTAAATAAGTTGTTTTTTTCAACGTTAAAAACACCCAAAGACAAAAAATTTCTAAAAAGTAGTTGTTTGGGACTTTCCCATTTCTTGCTTTATTTATTTTTAAAGAATTATTGCCTTTTTTTAAATAAATATTTGAAAAAAAAATCGTGATGTAACACCAACGTAACTGTAACAATAATTCCTAGTGAGGAGGACTGTAAATATACAACTCTACTGCCCATGTATTTTAAAATCATTAATTTAAAAAAGACATCTAAAATAAAGCAAAAAAATCGACCAATTATTATATTTATTGCACGCGAAGTTGAATAATTCGCTTGTAAAAGTACTTCATTTATTTAAATTTTATAGCTCGGTGCATGCAGAAAATTAACCATGAGTACCTACGGCCCAGGCTTATGCAATAAGCCCACGAGCTAAGTATCAGATAAACTTCCATATAACGTGATAACAGGTCGTTATTTTGTGCCACTAATGTTTTAAACCGAGTAATTATTGACCATCCATTCCCTTTGCATCCTTTTATGATGAACATTTGCCAATAATTATTAATAATGTCGATTATCACTTGAACGAATGATCGTTTAGCTATTTTTTGATGTTTTCATCAAAACCTCATAAAAAAACATATGTATTACATATTATAGTTAAAGAAATACAAGTATTTTACTTTCTAACTAAATATAAGCTATACAGTATTGATATAGATAAAAATTATATTTTTATTTTATTTAATTTTTCATATGTTTACAAGACAAGGTTTTATGCAAAACACTAAGAATAACAAATTATTATAAGCAATAATTATTAGCCTAAAACACAAATATAAATTGAAAAAATCTTCCGTGCACCTGACCGGCAAACAGAGGGTGTGGGTTCAATTCCCGTCGACGGCATTTTTTCTCGGAATTTTTTTTCAATTTATGGTTCTATGTCTGCTTAATAATTATTCCCCATAATAATAATAATTGTAGACAGTATAACAATAGCATATAACATCTCATCTTAACAAACACTGTACATTCTGTTCGCTCATTTTACGATCGAACAATTTTTTCTTAAATTTACTTATTCGATTCCCCGTTTTCAGGCTACCGGGAAGGATATTGTTCATGTTTAAACCTCCCTTTTAGTCTTTACTGTACGAGTGTGCATTTTATGATGCTGTCTGGTATAGTTTTTGTACGCTTGTGACGTTTTTATAAATGTTGTGTTCGTGTGTATAAGTCAATTTTGAATTTTGTAGAAAAAAGACATATATGTTATATTAATACAATTATCTATTTTTTAATAAGTTTAAGTTTTTTTATACTTTTATTCTGTATTATTTGTAAATGGTTTAAGTCTGTAATGAATTACTGATATATGTTTTTGTGCAATCGTCATTTCTTTATTCAGGTTTGTAGCTAGGTAGGTATCATTCTCTACATTCATTGCTACTTTTTCAGTTAGTATTATTAAACGAATTTCATAACAAATACATTAAAAAAAATAACTAAAAATACCTTCAGCAAAAATTCAATCACAGAATAGAAAATTGCAGATCAATTTAATGGAATCAATCGATTTAAACCAGGAAAATATGATTTTTGTCTGTGATCCAACTACATATCTACTGTATATTCAAAAAAAATCTTCTGCAAATAGAACAAATCGAAAAGATAATTCCTTTTTTATTATAGTGTTAATTGTAGATGCACATTTTTCTTGTAGTTATTAAATCACATTGTTGACTCAATAAGGTATCGATACAAATTGAAAATATCTCCCGAGTAAAAATAAATGTCCCCAACGGGAATTGAATCCGTGCCTTCTGATGTCCGGTCAAGTGCTCTGAAACCACTGAGCTATGTCGGCTTATTTCCAACCCGCCAAATGATTCAATATGTACTAGTACCTCAATCAACTGCTTATTATATTTTTTCCACCTGTAAACAATCAACTTTATTTTTGTAGGAAAGGCTTTTTAAGTGCTAAATTTCTCGCTAGATGGCGTCGAGACATATTATATCTTCATTTATCGGTGAAATATTTTTGACTTGTCAAATATTATTATTTTTTAATTATAAACTAATGTTTATAAGATAAGGTTTTATGCATAGCATAATCCAAAGCAAATAATTATAAGCAAAAATTAGTCGCCTGAAATATCAATACAAATTGAAAATATCTCCTGAGTAAAAATACCTAATATAACCTAATAAACAATATAACCATATATAATATAACCTAATAAAACCTTGTTTTTTAAACATTAGTTTAACATTAAAAAATAATAAGGGTATAAATTTATTTGATACTCCATCACAAATATTCCCTTGAAGTTCATTTATTAAGATAGCCGCTGAAAATTGAATGAACCTCAAAACCGCAACCTTTCCGCAGGAACCAAAAAACAAGGACATCCTATTAACGGTACGCCTCTCTGAAATACCTCTTAATCGTATCCTCCAATTCTTTGGACACCGTTCACGGAAAAAAAATAGTAATAAAAATCTCTTTCAATTATTCGTAATCCGGTTAAAAACTTGATTGCAGGCCTTTGAGGAATGAATCGATAGGTTTCATGCCATCGTTTAGTAAAATATAAATGTATTATCACGATGTCAAAACACGCATTCATAAAATCCAAATATTTTCGCATGTCGTTATTATATATTATCAAGGCAAATGCAAGTGTTTGAAAACGTTGTAGGGTAAATTATAGGGAGTTCACATCTCCCGAAAATAATGACAACATTACTTTTACCCACATTCATGTGAGGCTGGTATCACTGTGAACCCGCGCGCGATACCTCGCGCGGCAAATAATTCACTCTCTCTCCAGCGGTCTAGCTGCCGGTTTAGCCCTAAATCTCCTCTGACACACGCAATCTGTTTTGTTTATAAAATTATTGTAACGTAAATAAAAATTTAATTGAAATTATCCGAATTCTCATTTTTACACACCGAGAGTAATCACGCAATCTTGGATTCTGCGGATTGGAGAACCACAGCCTACAGTCCATTTAAATTGGCGATAATCACAATCCTCCAAAACGTTTTCCGATATGTAAGGAATTTACTAAAAGTTTATCAGAAAACGGCCTGCAATCCCGTTTTCAACCGGGTTACCAATAACTTGAAGAGATACTTAATAGATTAGCAATTTTCATTTTTCTCCGTGTAATAAATGAGATGACGTCTTGGAGAAACTAAATAGATAAACGAAATATCTCCAACCCGCTGCAGGTTATCCTACAGTTATTACATTTACCGAAGTAGGCACAGTACTGGTTTCAGACCTCTTAGCTGCAGGTTGTCAGGAATAATGAAGTAGCCTCATAAAAAATACGATGAACGCGTAATGGGCACAATTCACGAATTAATTATTTCATGAAACGTCCCGGGATAATTTATTTACAAAAACGTTGCAATTTAAATTGTCCTCTTATTGTGAAAAACTCTCATACTAACGATGCAATATTATTTTATGAAATCTCACTTAGCATCTTCGTTGGTTTGAAGAAATTAAAACATTTCATAAACAAAACTTTATGCTGTTATGTATTGTAATTAGAATATATATATATATAATTGATTAAGGTTCAGCACCAAAACTTTCCCCGAATATCACTTTGTAGTTTGCTATCTCTAGCACTACTTGAAATGATTTATTTTAAAAGATTAAAATTTTGGGGATTTTTGTCAACGGAAATATTTTTATATACATTTTCCTGACTATCCATATATAACTTATATTTGTCGCGTTTGAAGACTATGGAGGGTGAATTATATAATTTTCGGTTGGATCTGCTTCGCGTTGTTTCGGCTGAATAGTATTTGTCGCGTTTGCAGATTACAGAGGGTGAAGTATATAATGTTCGGTTGGATCTGCTTCGCGTTGTATCGGCTGAAATAGTATTTGTCGCGTTTGCAGATTACAGAGGGTGAAGTATATAATGTTCGATTGGATCTGCTTCGCGTTGTATCGGCTGATGTAGTATTTGTCGCGTTTGCAGACTACAGAGGGTGACGCATATAATGATCGGTTGGATCGGCTTTAGGTTGTATCGGCTGAAGTAGTACGAGTATTTGTCGCGTTTGCAGACTACAAAGGGTGGAGTATATAATGTTCGGTTGGATCAGCTTTAGATTGTATTGGCTGAATATTACGTTAAATCGTTTGAAAAACTAACGAATATATATTATTAACGAATATATATAGTATTTGTCGCGTTTGCAGATTACAGAGGGTGAAGTATATAATGTTCGGTTGGATCTGCTTCACGTTGTATCGGCTGAAATAGTATTTGTCGCGTTTGCAGATTACAGAGGGTGAAGTATATAATGTTCGGTTGGATCCGCTTCGCGTTGTATCGGCTGAAATAGTATTTGTCGCGTTTGCAGATTACAGAGGGTGAAGTATATAATGTTCGATTGGATCTGCTTCGCGTTGTATCGGCTGATGTAGTATTTGTCGCGTTTGCAGACTACAGAGGGTGACGCATATAATGATCGGTTGGATCGGCTTTAGGTTGTATCGGCTGAAGTAGTACGAGTATTTGTCGCGTTTGCAGACTACAAAGGGTGGAGTATATAATGTTCGGTTGGATCAGCTTTAGATTGTATTGGCTGAATATTACGTTAAATCGTTTGAAAAACTAACGAAGATAAATCAATAAAAAACTGAAATTTAGAGAAATTGATTGAAATTTCAAAAAAAACTATTTTTTTCAAATTTCATATTCAAATATGTCGGTGGTTCTCTCTACAAGATTATAATTATAATTATATGTTTTTAAAATATTTTTATGTGAAGAAAATGTTTTCTTCGTTCTTCACATGAAGCATTACACGAAATATGATGAAATTATTTTTTAAAAGAATACGATATAACAAAGCAATGTACCTTTAAGTTATATAGTAATAAGTAGTATTGATCGATGTGATGTCAGGTCAAGTATAAACTGATCCCACCCAGTATCTGGCCAACTACATCAGGGTTTGACATTTATTACGAACAAAAAACACCCTTTTCATTTTTGCCCGGGCCCCGGGGCACCTGGCGGCGGCCGCCTAAGTGACAGTTGGGAAATCGGTAAAAAAATTTATCAAAAACTTTCCCTAAACCGGAAAAAGATGATACTTTATTTAAGCAAGCTTCTAACAGTCAGTATATGTTTTTTGTTTTAGTCATAAGATATGTTTCTATTTGTGTGTATAGAGAACCTCTCAGTAAAACCACTAGTTTATTTAAAAAAAATACATTTAATAAATGCATATTTTTTATACCGCTCTGACCATTAATATATCCAAGATTAAATATTATCGACCAATATCTTTGTCACTTAGTGAGTAGCGACAAACACATGCTTTCTCAACTGACAACGGAAGGGAAGATTGATAAAGGACGCACTTCATTGATTCAAAATTAGCGTGACTGATGTAAGTGCATTTCCTTGGCTTGTTTTTGCTTCTTCCGGCGTGAAGTGATCATTTATTACAAAATAATTCCCGAATCGTTTAATAATACCCATTTAAAGGGGAGTACAATGAAGTGTGTACAAAGAATTTAAAAGAGAGTTCATTAAAGAGTGTATATAGAATTTAAAAGGGGTTAAAAAAAGAGTGGACATAGAATTTAAAAGGGAGTCCAATGAAGAGTTTACGTAGAATTCATATGAAGATATATGAAGATATAAATAATTAAACTAAAATTAAATAATTGTAGTTGAAATAAGGATGAGTATCATAAAAACAATATAATAACTTTATGTTTGTTAGGTTTTACTCAAATAAATATCCAATATATATTCTAGCGTGTTTGCGTGGGTTTCATAATACATAACACGCCATTCATATAAAATTAATATCACACAAATAAGTAAAACACACAACATCATTGGTAGTAGCCGTATAGTCCAAACGTCGGTATTTTTCCCGTATTATAAACCAGGGCAACATTTTCCTCTTTTTATGGTAGAAAAAGGAAGAAAATAAATCCTTGTCAGATTATTCGCATTCCGCTATTCGTATGTCTAAAAATAAAAATGTATTTTTGATAGGTATACAATATTTAGATACTATATACATATAATTTTAAGTAGATGAAAATGCTGTAACTTTTACATGCATTGGGTCAAGAACATGTTTATGTTATTTTTTCTGTTCTTGGTGCTTATTTCGGATGACATTGGGAAATTCCAATTTTCCTATAAGTTGAAAATAAAGATAGGAAATGGATTTCGTTGATTGCTCCCCAAAGATTCATGAATAGAACATGCTACGGGAAATGAATAAGAATGAAATGTCCTTGAGATTATTTTGTTCGACTAACTTAGACGTGGCGCGGCCATTTCAAGCGATTGGAAAATGGTGATATCGCTCTATGCCAACATGGAAAGAGACGATACCGCTCTATGCTAACTTGGAAAGGGGCCACACAGCTCTATACCAACTTTGAAAAAGCGTCAGCCGCGAGCGAATTTCCTCGAAACGGAAACTTAAGATTATATCCTGCAATATTGAAAAGAGTTGCCGCGAGACGAATTCAACCGCATTTTCTCTCCGCGATTTTATAGAAATTCACAATTTATCGAAGGTATTGGAAACGCATTCGATTCTTCACTAGAAATAAGTATACAATTCCACAGAATCCAATAACAAGATGCAATGGAAATAACGAGCACTCTCGAGAAATTACAGAAATAGATACTTTTTCAAAAAATCTGAAATTGTTTGAAATGCAGCTCTATTCAATTCTTGAATGTATATCTTGAAAAAGCGAGTTGATTGCTGATAGAAAGTATTTATATATTTCATGTCAACGCTGGGTCCAATTATTTGTTTGCTTATGTTTGTAAGAAGGAATTTGTCTTCCCTCTCTGTTTATAATTATCTGGCTTTTGAGAAATATACAATACGTAGTTGTTGCAATTGACGTACTATCAAGATCATTTTTGAAAGATGTTCACTTCCTCCAGCTTACAGAACAGACATTGGCATGTATCTTCCACGAATTAAAAAAAAATTATTCATTGTATTCCCAGTAGGATCTACAAGGTTGTATCTATTCAATGAAATACTCGTTAACAAAGTATTAACTTAACCCAAGCACACAAACGCACGGGTTAACTTCTGACTAATTTTGTTTATTAAGGTGGATTTCAAAATTATACGATCACAGTAGAACTCTGCTACCCAACGTACCAACCTAACCAAAATTTTATGAATTACATATTATATATTTATATGTTATCAAAACAGTGACCTGTTCAATGTGGTCTAGAAAGCAGAGTTTCAAAACCGATATTTATACTAAACGTCTGCTTTTCAATTATCTTGCTGATTGTATGAAACATTCCTGTTATTATCTTTCAAAGTATGATATTTAGATTTTTTGACATTTGCACGTTTCACGAATTGTCGTTCAATTATTTCGCTTTTGAACAAATAGTGATCAGCTTACAAACATTACAACATGCTTGAAAACTGATCACAATTTTATGAATAGCTGAAATAGACCGATAGTCGTCGTTTAACGTGAAAATTTCAAATGCCAATAACAAAGATATTTCGGAGCGTTTATTTGATGTTAAAAAATGACACGGCAAATTAACTTCCCACAAAACACGAAAAGGATGATGTGCCAAAAGGCCAAGGCACAAACCATAAAGCGGGGTTGAATAAACGGCTAATCAAATCAGCTCCCGGCTCCTTCATTGGCGATCCTTCTGTCCGTTATAAACACAAGACACTTCACTTGTCACTTCCTCCCAATTGTGCGCCCTGCATGTATCACCCGCGGGGCCAATCAGCGCGCGTACACACTACGCACACGGTCACATAAAGTCACACACCGCCACAGACACAGGGACAGGCGCAGAGACAGGCGGAGGCACCCAGAGGTACCCAGCGGCAGTCAAAGGTAGTCGACCAAAACTTAATTTATTACGTCGATGCGTAGAATGACTAAATCAGTGGCCGTAACGAGCCAAGATTCTTCGGGTTTCGTAAGAAAAACTATGTTTTTCTTCACGTTATGCAAATGTGGACAGAGTTTTCAACTAACACGACAAACTGCAACACGAAAACGTTAAAATTTATAAAATGCATTGAAATTTTACAGTATTTTTCCGTATTAAGAAGCAGTGGCTTGCAACATGTTTAAACATGACAAGTATTTCGTGAATTGTTTTTAGTCTTATTTATTTTAATAAGAACGTTCTTTGTTAGTCTCATTTTCAGCTTTCACTGGTAAATTATATAGAATCAGGAAATTTCTATTTTTATTCATCTACGTGAATAGAGTTTTTAACAAAAATCAATACACCTTTATTTTATCACTTATTTGAGAATACTTACATTAAAATGAAATTGCAAAACTTATTCTACTTTATCTACTATTTTTTGTCAAGATTATCACACACTACTATCACAGTTTTACCAAGCACAATATATATATATCATATTGTCAAAGCTCTTCAGAAAAAGATAAATTTCCCGAAAAGACTCAAACACACGAGCACGTCTAAAAGGCTCGTCGCACGCTCACCGGAAAACACTAAACTGAGAATCGTTCACGATCGTTTTTGGAGCCGAAAAAATCGTTAAATGAGTATTTCTACTTGTGCGAGTCGTTTGTTTGCGTCCTTACGCTACGAAGATACCGAACGAATTGTCAATTCACGGTACAACGTCACATATGTATGATGGATAAAGCTAAACATGTTACGTACTTGGTACCATATGATTATATTGTATGATGGTTAATGTGTTATGAATTGGTAGTATTTGATAGCAAGGATGACATTGTAAGCTAAAGCGTGAAGGCATCTGTAGATATAGCCTTTCAGAAATGACAAATATTAATTAAAGGACTACCTGACACATTTTGACACAGTTAAGTTGAATTATTTGGATAAATTATAAGTATGAATAATGTGAACAAAAAAACTCCAAGCGAATGAAAATCGAATTTTATTATATTAAAAAGGGTGCTAGGTTGAACAAAAACAATCAACTTTTTTTCTTCATCTTCGAAAGATAGGTTTTATAATTGTTTAAGCATTCATTTTAGTGAGACGAAAAGATCATTTATTGAGTTGTCAAATTAAGCATTCGTATGATATAGATATTTACAATTGTAACAAAAATAAATATAAAATTATTTTTTAAATGTATTCATTTTAAGTTATACTTATTCATTTGTTTTCTTTACAAATAAATTGTATTTTATGTAGTTTTTACAAAACTGAGTTATATTAGGCTTCATTGTACTTTCGGTTTAATTCAAATCCCAACTAAATAACTATATAATATGTAATGATATGTTATGGAGTATCTCTTGTTGTAAATATTTATATGTACGACTGTTTTATTTTGAAATACATAATTTATTAGTATGATGAGGAAATCGACAATCTTCTCAGTTAAATAAATTGCACAAGTATATACCAAGCATAAGCAAATATTTCCCTAAAATAAAAATTTTAAAAAAAATTACGATTAAATGTGTCATGTTTTTCTATATTCATATTATCAATTTGTAGGTTACGTGGATGTGAGGTTCTCTGGTCCGACCATCTGATCTGTTAAGGATTGCTCATACGACTTTCAAATCACAAAGGCAAACTCGTACGTTTTTTGTTGCGGTGAATGAATAATTCGCGGCGGATTCCTGTGGGAGCCTCTCGGTCCCCTTACCCTGCCTCTTTCCATCCCCAATGACACGTCTCCAGGCAGGAACCGATTCACACAATCTTTTCGCATTAACACCCGACTATCTTCTGGAACAAACACAGCGATCCATTGCTGGCAGGTACGTGCTGACTCATCGGTCTCGGAAAACATAAAAACAATACAGCGTTGCTACCTTTCTAAATCTCTCAGATCTTTACGTACTTTATAAGAGAAAACAGATATAACTTTTTTTATCTTTTAAATATTCAATATTAGTATTATTCAAATATTATTACGCGTGACTGCTGTTTCGACTTTTGAAAACATTATCAAACTTCAGAGGGCGAAGCAGTATATAAGTAAGTATGATAATAATTACACAGCAGAATTTGTTTATTTAACCAATATTTTTTTTGTAATTGAATAATTAATATTATCGAACACATAAAAGAAAAAACTTTAACTCAAAATGTAGTTCTGAAAGTTAAACTTAATAACAATAAAACAGATTGAACATGTTTTTATTTTTTTTTGTAAAAAGAAAATTAAATATATATATTATGTTGAATAAATAAACAGTATGGAACTAGGTTTTATTTTTGGAGAGTTAAACGAAAATCTTAAATCGCTTGGGAAATAAAAATAGTTTCGTTGACCGGTATATTCCAGACATAAAAAACTGAAATTTTATGAAGCATAAAAACTGAACCCAAGCTTACCATTTGAGAGTGTCGCTGCTTTGGATAAACTTTTTAGTTAATTTAAAAGAGTTTATGTACTTCGCCACGTTACATATTTTTTTTTACATTTATAGATTAATAATATTACGTGAGTACATTAAAAAAATTATAATAAATGGGTTATAATCAAATAACTAATGTTCATATCACGCCAAAGTAATAAATAAAAATATATTTTACAATTATATAGATATTTGAAAAACAAAACAAAAAGTCATGGAACAATACTTATATGGCACCATGATTTGTCACTTGGATAAAAAATTTGGATCATTTGGAACTCTGTTCACGAAAATCAGTGCTCTCAAAGACGTGGAGTCACCAAAAAATTCACACCAGCCGAAAGGACGACTTCTCCAGCGCAGTGCTTGGCATACGGACTGGGGAAAGGTTGTTGTACACGGTTCTCCCGACAAAAACCCGTTACCACAAAAACTAAGTCTTTTATACCCTCGTGTTTTATATCAGTAATTTTCTCCATGTGCGACCGAATCATTATCTGATTTTTCCTTTTGGAGTTGTTTTTTTAACTTCAATGATTAAAACAATATTTATAAAGGCTTATTTATCTGCTGCTAATATTAATCGGTGAGAAATAATTAGAGTTTCTTCAACACCTAGGATTTTTGCTGCAGAGTCTCCATCTTCTATCTCCGTCGAATATCACAGTGGTGCTGCCAAGGTCTGGTATTTTTTAGAGGATATTGTGTCAGCGCTTTATTAGCAGCAGACACATACCTGGACGGATGACGAACCTCGTGCTGGCACTATTGGTGGACGCGGTAGACTTTCTCGCTGCAGCAGCTGGTCCCGTTTCTTCACCACCTAGGATTATTGATGTAGAGTCTCCATCTTTTATCTTCGTGTCACCTGTTCCTGTTCTTCATTTTACTTATCTTAACTTCACTGTATTTTTGTAATATTTATATTTTTTGTAATGTTTCTACGTCAACTGTAAAGCGCCCCTGAGGTGATATCTCACAAAAGCGGCACTATACAAATTGTTTAAATTAATTAATGATGCAGGCGAATACTCCAGTTAATGTTTTATACTGTCTTTTTGATTATTTATGTCACTGTATCTGCGTTTTTTCTTTAAATACATATTTTTTTTATTTAAAAAAAATAACACAGGTACTTTTAGATGAATTGGAAGTAAATTGAACGGAGGTGGATGCGCAAGTGGATCAATGCAGTCACCCGGGACGCCCTAATAAATATGGCAACATTGGAAAGAATTGTTTTTGAATTAACGAGTAATGTAGACTATGGATTACTTATGGACTAGTTATATTCAGTTAATCAGCTTGAGTTTTTTCCGAAGGGGCTTTTGAATAAATAAAGCCCATTTAATTTGCTTGACCAATATTCTATTCCCACAAGACTTTGCTCCGACTCCGGCTTCATCACTTCATCACGAATCGTGATAAACCGAAACATCAAAAATATAATTTTTTTAACAGTTTTTTTTTACATTCTCCACACAGAAGGCCCTTAGGAAAACATTTTTTCCTTCACGGCTTATGTCACCTCAGGAGATGCAGTATGGAGGATCTTTTGAGGATAGAAAGGAGTGAACATGGGTCTTGAAGAGACACAGAGGCCGGCAAATCGTTCCACAGCCGAGCTGTTGAACTCAAGAACAAGAAGAAAGAGTCGTAGAAGCGACCCGTTCTCTGGTGACAAATGTCGACCGTGTACAAATGTGTCTTCGAATTATGCATCGGCGCCAAAGGGATCAATGACGATAGTTCATCGGAGCATCTTCCATTGTAATGCCGGTAGAACAAGGACAGCATACCTACCTGACGCCTGTGCTCTAAAGATTGCAACCCGCTTGTTAGTATAGGGGAATCAAACGGACCGCCCGTTTCTGCACGGAGTCAAGGGTTTTTCAGGTATTTTGGGGATCCTGACCAAAGGTAGCTGCCAAATTCAACATTGGGGTGCACTTGCGATTCGTACAGGGTCAGAAGTTGTGTACTATTAAATATCTGCAGGCTTTATACAATACACCCAGCTTCTGTGAGGCTATCTTGACTCTAGCTTCGATGGAGTCTCCGAACCTGAACTTGTCACTTAGAGTTACACCAAGCATATCAAACGAAGGCATGTTGGGAAGATTGCTTCCGTTAAAAGAAATTAGATTGTCATTTCAATTCCTTTTAGACGTAATCACATATTGGGACAGATTGGGACTTTGAAACATTAAATTCCACTAGTTTATTCTTAATTATATTATTATAGTGTCGCGCCACAAACATAATTGCTTTCCACAAATTATAAAATAAATATTATGATCAACTTTGTTCACTTTCTTCTAATTCAAACCATCCAATTTCCAAAAGAACTTTGAAATCAAATTGTGTACAAATCTTTTGAAATATTAGAAGCACTTGCGATTTTGCCGTAATTTGTTTTAGAAGGTCATGACACTGATCATAATTCTTTGAAAATTCTTCCATCCTAATATATAATTCATTATTCACAGATCATTAATCTATTCAATGAATGCATCTAATTCCACCCAGATTTTTAAATGAATTCCGCAAAAGAGCCCTTACTGACACAAGCGCGAGCACAAGCCTCCGGAGTCATTGAGACTATGGCATCCCCAATTATTGGGAATGTTGTGAGGCTGAAGGTAAGGCAGTGGAGAGGTGAAGGAGATGGAGAAGAAGAATGTGGCGAAGATCTGGTTACCAAACACGGTTAATGCCATTTCAATCGAGGTTTTAATTCATAATGGATGTCTTTCACCATAGCGAAAATACATATCGACTGTGGTTTGGTAAAACGCTTCAAGCCATAAAATAAAAATTTTACCGGAGACGATAAAAACGAATTTACAAATTCGTAAAACTATTTTAAAATCTTGTGTAAAAGGTTTTTTGTAATGTTCCTGTAAAATATTGCAATTTTACCTTTAATTATGAAAGATAGAGCTGAGATTTGGTTGAACAATTTCATCTACGTTTTCTCGAAACAACCTAAAAATAGTTACTCATAATTTCAGTAGTATAAAAAATGCCTTGATTCACCATTATAAACTTTGAAAACTATTCTACATGAAACGATTGAAAAACAGTAGCGGCTCGTGACTTTTGGGTGTACTGAAGCGCTAATATTACAAAAAATGGCATTATTCATGTTGTAGCTGAAAATAATTTTTTTTTTGGTAAATCCGATTTTTTGTATGAAGATTTTCAGGAAATCCGTGCGGCGCACGGCCAAACCGAAATAACCTGAAAATTATCATCGAAAAAATTGAATTTTCGAAAAAAAAAATGTTTTCAGCTACAACAAAATCAATAATGCCACTTTTTGTAATACGAGCACTCTAGTACACCCAAAAGTCACGAGCCGCTACTGTTGAAAAGTAACATTCCCAAAATATGTGGCTTGAATGATTTTACCAAAACAGTCTATATAGTGAACAAACGTACTATATTATTATTTGTAATGAGTAAATAGTAAAATAGTACAAATTAATCAAATACAATGTACTTGCACACTCCGGGATTTGAACTGACTACTAATCAAGAGCATTAATCCTCGACCACGGAGGAGGATATTATTCTAGTTGGACAAAATATTATTATTCAGTGTTTCCTTTTTATATTTTATGATATTTCCGACACTTTAACAACAAAACTTCGTACATAAATCCACCATGGAAACTAAGGTTTCTAAAGAAAAACTGGCGCATATATCTTTCAATGGATTCCTAGATGTACCTTTCCCTTTTGTACCCGGTGAAATATCGTGGCATTGTTCGAATGGAAAAATAAGTTATCTGTCAAACTGAATTTATCCCCTTTCTATATATCTTTTTTTCTTTTGATACCTGCCTTCATAAAATAATTATTTCTATTGAATATGAAACTACAAAATTCATGCAACGCCGAGCTTTTTAATGGGTTTTTTAAACTTTATTTAGTAAAAAAACACCAAAAATAGAAATATTGATAGACGGTGAAGCTTTGAAAGAAATATTTGAAATTAAATATTTTGAGAGTAATAGTGGACTCCAAACTGACTTTTTTTCAAAACACAAAACAAATTATTTAAAAAATGCCAAAAAATATAACATTGGAAAGAATAAGGAGATTCCTACACAAACTCAATAAAAAATATAAATGTACAAATAAAAATGTATTCACGTTGCTTATCGTAGCAGCATTATATTCTTAAGCAACGATGGATCAATGAAACAAATAGTTATATGAGATCTGAATTTTACTACAAAATAGAGCTATGAGAATTGTACTAAAGAAAAACAGATGAACGGGATTCAAGGAAATGTCAAAGATGTTAAATATCTTGTCATTTAAAGAAATTATTTACTTCAATGCTTTAGTTTTTTACAGTAGAAAACGACTCAACTACGTTAGTACGTAGTAGAGTCGTTTTCTACTGTTTTCATGCCATGACTTTTTCAATTGCATCTTTACATTGACAGATTCTTCCTCTCGAGAACGCGGTGCAAATACCACTGTCTAATAATTTATGGATTCAGAACCAAGAAACCACTGCCCTAGTACGTTGGTCGTTAAAGTGTTTATTAGTTTGTATGTTTTATTTTCTAGAATATATTAGTGTATTTATGGTAATTTTGCATTTTGCACAGTATCAAATAATATAACAAGGGGTTGGCCGGGGTCTTAGTAGCTTGGTAGCTAAGTTGATGACAGACCTAAGTCAAGCTTATTCCGGCCCATAGCCTTAGAGCAAAGTTCAAAGCTCCCCCAACAAACGATTACTTAATCCTATTTAGCGTCAACAGCGTGACAGTTTCCTTGTAAAGCTCGTCTATGGAATTCTAAATCTTAAATCTCAGAAAGTTATTTACCGATTGCTTTGAAACCTTGACACAACGTTGCATACGCGTGTGTTTTTATGTACCTATATTATATATATGTCACCTGTGAGAGGTAAAATAAATTCTTTAAAAAATAACGCGATATTTTGGACGTAAAAGCAACACGCATTTTTTCAAAATTTAAAATGCTTATTAAAATTATTATACAGTTTATTTGATCGAAATATTAAAATGCTTTTGTACCATTTCATTCAAATTAGAAATTGTAAAAAGACGTACGTACAATGTTGTAAAGTGCTTATGAAATAGTGAAGAACAAAAATTGTTGATATCATTTCTGAGTAAAATAACAAAATCACATTATTTTATTATTATTTACGTAAAATTATGTTCTTTCACACATTACATATATGCCCATTGGTATATTAATAATAATAAATTCCAAAATTAATTATAAGAAATCCGGCAGTTAAATAAATTCACGAAGTGAAAAAGCAAAATTCTTTTTGTTCGCAATAGTTGGTGGAAGTTGGATGCTGAGGTTACCCAGCCAGTCTTCTCCGGGAAACTGACCTGAATCCTTTAGGCCCCATCTATACATCCTGGGATCCAACTATTAAACTGCCAGGGTTCTCTCTCTCAGAAGACATGTACAACAGTAAACTGCATCGAGTGCAGTCGCAACCGTTAGGCGTACATGATATATAGATGGGGCCTAAAGGATTTTGAACTATGTAAATATGGACCTACTCGTTGTCAACACACCGAATACCAAACGCACCCCAGAAAAATATCCCCTTTGTCAGTTTTCCGAAGACAAAGTAAATGTGCTGAACTAGGGAAGACTGGCTAGGTAACCTCAGCATCCCAGATTTTTTATGGTGGTATGTCTCCAGAGGGTAATTGTCTAGAAGTTTTCCACGGAATGTACCTGTACATAAATATTAATAAAACAAAACTTTTATATGACAATTGCAGTTTTTTTACATGACATTTACTTTTACGTTTTTACATTACATTTAATTACAATATGTAAGTTCAAGATTACGGCGTTAAATGAATGAGAATAGTTAAAACAGTAGCATTAATATTGTTGCCAACATGTTAATGACGCTTTTGTAAAAATTGGTAAATTTAATATTAAATTCAAAGGTGAATAAGGAAAGCTATTTGTATGTTTTATAAAAATACCAATCACGGGGGTAGTGTAAATTCAGCAGCTTGTTTTTTTGTAATTCTAAGGACGGGTTATTTTATAGAATTTGAAAAATTCATCAAATTTCATCGTTCATTTGCGAATACTGTGAATTTTATATTTCAGTTCTGTTACTATATCACTATAGGTCAGCTAATTGACAAAACTGAAATAATAATAGAATTTCATAAGAACTTTCAATAAACTTAAAATTTAAAAAAGATAGCTTTGAAATTTGAAGAATGGTTCAAATTCTCTGAAACAACCCGTCCTTAGATCATAGATTCTACATAGCTGGAAATGTCATTTTTACCATAAGTGCTGATATAATACAATAAACATTCAAAACAAATACCATATTATTCCTTCGATCTCGGGGGAAGCCGGGAAGAAATTTCCAGTAATGTTTATAAAACTATCTATGAGAGTACGGTAATCACAAATGTTCGTGACAAAGTATCAAATCCTTTCCGAAAAATGTTGAAAGTAATGCTAATTTCGTCAGCACTTTGATTCAGGTTAATTTGTTAAAGTGTTTGCAAGTATTCCTCACAGGGCCGTTGAGCGTTGAGTGGCGGAGTAAACAGTTCAGAAGCCGCAGACGGATGCCGCATTAATGGTACAGCATACTAAATGCTGGAGTTAGTTCTCCCCAGGGCAGCACAAACCCGGTGAAAGGTCGGCCAGAATGAGCTCGGGCCAGCCACCAGGCACCAGCCACCAGGCACCAGCCACCAGCCACCAGTAGCCGACCGTAAATGCCACTTGTGACGGTGGGAGGTAATATTCAATATTCGCTTTCTCACAGGTAAAAAAATAAAACAAATAAACAAACCATGATAGCTTAACGATTTGGAAACATTTAAACAATGTTTTTTTTTTGTTTTAATTCAGTTTTTTTCACTGTTGTGCCTTGGGGTAAGTCGGTTTATACGATTTCTTAGATTCGACTGGAAATTGAACTGAAAAGTATTTTTCTCTCAATTTTTTTTTCTGAGAGTGAGATAGATTTCATTGACCAGTAAGAAAATTACTTTGTGTTTCAAATACCAACTGAGTTCTTTCTGGACGTTGTCTTATCTAAGCGAATATTTTTGTGACTTGAGTATATTTTCAGTTCCATGACTCACTGTAATACGGGGGTTTGTATAAACTCTATTCTGGACAACTTGATTAATAAAGACTGCTCCATTCTTTTCCTCCATTCGTTTAAATTTCTGCATTTACCTTTCCATCATCAAACTTTATGTCTCTCACGACCATTCTTTATAAATTCAGTAACTCGTTCATTTACCCAGAATATTCAACGTTTACCAATATATTTTGTTTCCCCTCCTACTAATACTTTGAACTTGTTTACATACA